>NW_007245823.1:98849-135653 GCF_000164805.1 Carlito syrichta | reverse complement strand
GGCTCAGGCAATCCACTCACCTCAGCCTCCCAAAGGCATGGGATTACAGGCTGAGCCACCGAGCCCGGCTTGCACCTTTTACTAACACTCCATCTCGTGGAGTTCCCCCTTGTTCTGAGGCAGTCTCATTTTTGTTTTCTCAGTTTCCACCCTGGCATAGGGGTCATTATCCTATGGCCACATGGCATTGTATCCCCAGAACTCATGAAGGGGCCATGGACTGGCCTACTCCTAATCCACCAGCTGTTGAAACCCCGGAATTACAGCATGTTGAAACCCCGGAAGGTGGGTGGAAGCAGTCCTTTCCACCTCAGCAGGATGCCCTCAGCTTGGTATTTGGAAGCTTATGGTGACCTAGGGCCCATTATCATCTCCCACCAGTCTGAATTGAACCAGTCATCTTACAATAGTTCCCATGTGGTGTTTGCCTGTGTACCCACCCCTTACATTTTATTGAGAGGCCCCTGGAAAATTACTGGAGTCCTCTTATTTTTTCTTTAAAGTGTTCTCATTGTAATCTCAATAATTTTGTCTCTCTTTGAAACAGAGAACAGCAAGTTGTGGTATTGCATCAACCCTCTTTTGTTATGATGTCTGTAAATATTTCTGGGCCATAGTATCAGGAATCTGGCTGGCATGTTCTCTCTCAAATGTCCTATGTTCTTGACCGCCAGTGAAGATTTATTGGAACTGCAGTTGCTGGTGTTACTGCATTGGTTATGCTGATTGCAACAATCACCTCTTCAGCAATAGCTTTGACTCATGAAATCCACACTGCTCATTCCATGGACAATCTCACTAAGAACATTTCCACTGCTCCATCCAGCCAAGAAGCCATTGATGTTAAATTGGAGGCGTGACTCAACACATTGGAACATACGATCCTGGTTCTTGGAGACCAGATTGCTGCTTTAAAGACAAGGGTTATGTTAAGATGTCATGCAGAGTTCCAATGGATTTATGTAACCTCTAAGCCTTATAATGGTTCTGAATGGCATTGGGTTCTGGTTAAAAATTATTTGCTGGATATTTGGTCCTCTAATAATGTTTCTTTAAATATTGCTCGATTACATCAAGATGTTGTAAAGATTTCTACAACTGGGTCACATTTATTGCCTGCTAGCTCATTGGCTAATGATATTCTTGACAAAATTAAGCAATTGGATATCATCACATAGCCTATGATCTACAATATATTCTTTAATAGCATTGGGAGTGTTGATTTTAATTTTACTGTTTTGTCTCCCAGTCTGCATCCAGGCAGGAGAAGGAGTCATCAGACAGCTCCAAATAGAAGTGTTGAGAGCCAACATCTACAGCTACATGGCTGAGGCCTGTAAAGGCCCATCTGGAAGATCGCCTCTGACATAGGATATCAGTTATACCTATAATATTGGCATGTGATTAATGACCAGTGTGCATACATGGCAGTAAAACTTATAAGTAAATCTCAATACACCTGATGGAAAGTGCATAGCAGGATTATTTTTCTCTGTCTTTCTAAGTTTTGCTTCTTTCTAGATATTTTTTAACTTCTATTTCCTGGTAGACTGGGTAGTCATCTCTTGTTCCCGAAAGCTGTTTCCCCTAGGGCTAAGATTAGAAACTAAATTACCATGATAGTTTTGTCACCCTGCCCCTAGCCAGGCAGAACGTTTTCTTTTGTTTCGTTAATTACCAAAACTCTGTCTGCTTCAGCCCATGGCCGCCATCTTGGCAGCCCTGCATTTCCTTGTTCAAGAGTGTGACAGCTACTATTTGATTTTTAGAGTAGACTTGTTAGGATAAAATATATACATATACACTCATAGCTGTGTAAATCTATGCTTGCTGTTTTGTTTCCTTTTGCTACATTATTCAAGTGTCATAGTTACTATACGATTTATAAAAGAATTAACGATAAGGTATTAGCTTAATAGGATATAGCATAGTATTAAAGTCCAATCACTAGATCATATAAAAATTAAAGTTTAGACATATGAAACATATGAATTATAGTAAAGTTTTGTAGTTTAAGAATAAGTTTTAACTGAGTTATAAGGCATTACGTTAAATCATAATAGGATAATAGTATAACTGACAGTTAAGTCATTTAACTAAACTTATAGATTATAGTATAGTGTTAAGTTGATAATATTGTTAAAAATATTGGGAATCAGTGAACTTGGATTGAACCTAGAGTTAACTCAGGAAAGTTTTTTGTATTAATCAGGGTATAGAGCAAAGAGTATAATATGAATGATTCATTGAACATTATGGAAAACACTTTGAACGATTTATATTGAAATTGTGCACCTGTGACCTTAATGTAAGCACGGCAGGCATCATGGAATTCGAATTGTTTGCTTGGAAATTGCAGATCTCGTGGTGGTCTTGTGATACATAGTTTGTAAAGCACGAAACTTGTACGCCCCCAGTGAGTGATTATCACATTGCTGGAGGGTATAGAAAATGGTATATAAGTTGGAAAAGGTTTGAATAAAATCGGCTTCAGTCCTGATCAGACTGTTCCCAGAAGAACTGCCTCCGAGTAGCTTCTTCTCGCTGTCCAGATTCTCTGGTGTGGGTCCTAACCCACCCTTGGTCAGTGCTGGTCACCGATATAGAAGTCGATAAATTACTTTTAAAAGAAAAGGAAAAGGAGGAGATGAAGGAAACTGGAATATAAGCTGGCAGGGACCTTATATTCTTTGGCTTGTGTTCAAGGAACTAAGCTTATATTTTCCTTTGTCTCACCTGACCATTTGGTTGCATTTCTATGAATAGCCAAGTAGTGCCAAGTCTGGCCCAGAACCTGCTCATCCTAAGTGATTGCCTTGCTTAGCCTAGATGTTAAGATATGCATAGTTTAGTCATTGATCCTTACCCTGCTTGTGTGATTTAACTCAGACATTAACATATCCTGCTTTTATGGTTTCACTTTCCTTTGTGAGAGTTTTGTCCTATATAAGAGGCATGTGGTAAAATAAATTTGCTCTCTCTTGCTCCTTGCTACCTGAGAGGGAATCCTCCCAATTCTGCTGGTTCTCTGTCTCTTTCTTTTCTCATTCCCTCCCCCCAACTCAGGCCCTGTTCAGCAGAGGCTGGACCCCCACCGAATGCATTTTAAACATTTGAATCAAATTCATCAGCTCTGGCAAAGAACTTTAAGTGTCCTAAAAGAGCATGAGATTCATTGCTTGAAGTGTCTCCAGACATATTTATTCTAAAATTGTATAGATTGACATATTTTAAATATGGAATTTATTTGACATGATGAAGTTAGATATTGAGTAATATTTTTTCTGGACAATTCCAACAATCCCTTTTTCTTTAATTGTTTTATATATAATATAAATATATATATATCCACCTATCTTAAATATCTTTTATAAATTACACAATTAGAAAAGGATTGAAAGTGGTGGGAAACTATGGGTAGGGGGTGGGGACATGGGGAGGTGGCATTGACAGTAGTCGATATCTGCCTGGGGAAGGGGAGCACACCTCATCAATATGGGTAGCACGGTGAATATTTGTATACCTAGCCCTCAATTGTACCCCACAATTTTAAATAAAAATTAAAAGAGGAAAAAAAATACACAAAAAGATATGAATGAACTTTTTCATACATTGGAAATAGGGACCTTCTGAGAGCTTTCCCTGAAAGAAAGGAAATAAATGAAATGAGCAAGAATCCTCTAATCATCATATGCTATGATTGTCCCAACTTACTACCTGGAGAAAACTTCCGATCTGCAGTATAGAGGGGAAAAGTCCAAACAGATCCCAGCTGCCTCTGAATTGAGACAGAAGATAGAGTTTGAGAAATGTAATGTTGCCTAAGCCTATGGGTCAGATTACTGGAGAAGAGATATACTCTGTCAGAGAGAATTCTGGAGGGTTTCCTCACAAGCCTTTCTGTAAGTCATAATTCAGCACATATGTGTGAAGAACGCCTTTATTCCCCAGGATAGAGAAGGAGTCATTAGAAATGAACAGACAGAAAAATCCTTGGCACTCATATAAGATTGGGAATAATTTGTGTTCCTTTTTTTTTTCTTTTTGAGTTGGAGTCTCACTCTGTAGCCAAGGCTGGAGTGCAGTAGCATGCTCATGGCCTCTGTAGTCTCACCCTGCTGGGCTCAGGTGATCCCTCCATCTGAGCCTTCCAAGTAGTCAGAACTACAGGCATGTGCTACCACGCCCAGCTAATATTTTTTGATGTACCGTAGAGATGAGGTCTCACCATGTTGCTCAGGTTGTTCTCAAACCCACAGGCTCATGTAATCCTTTTGCCTCAGCCTCCCAAAGTGGTAGGATTATAGACTTGAGCCACCATGTCCAGCCAAAAATTTCTGTTTCTATAAGGTAGACTGGAAGTCCTTCCTAACATTTGGAGAATTGGCAGTCAAATTTTTAAAGAGTGTTCCCTCAGTGGGTAGCTCATATTAAGTCTACTTTGAAGCCTCCTTCCAAAGTATCCATGCAGGTTAGTAAAGGATGAAAATTTCCAAGTAATTTAGCAAATTCCCAGAGCAAAACCCAATAATTAAAGTAATAGAAAGTAATTCATTAATCAATATTATGATATTTACTATATCTGGCATCTAATCAAAACTTAGGTATGCAAAAGAAGCAGGAAAATCTGGTTCACAACATGAAGAAAAGTTAGTAGAAAGAGACCTATATATGGTACAATGGTAGAATTTGCAGAAAAACTTGTCAACAACAACTGTTTCAAATATTCCATATCAGTCAGTCATGGTAGTTCACGCCTGTAATGTCAGTAGTTTGGGAAGATTGCTTGAGTGCAGGAGTTAGAGGCCAGTCAGTGCAGCAGAGAGAAACCTTATCTCTATAGAAAAAAAAAATTAGCCCGGTATGGTAGCATACTCCTGTGGTCTCATCAACCATGGAGCCTGAGGTGCAAGGATTGTCAGAACCCAGGAGGTTGAGGCTGTGGTGAGTCATGATTGTGCTCTGCATTCCAGTCTGAGTAACAGAGTGAGACTCTAACACAAATGAAAATACATTTTTTTATGTTCCATATGTTCAAGGAGAATGTATCAAGTGGATTATATAAATTAAAAATTACATTGGGGTCTTCTACCCTATGAACAAGAGGCCTATGAGACTCACTCTAATCACTGTAGCCCCAAGATATTCAGCTTATAATGGAGAGTTCAGAATACCACAGTTGCCATCAGTGGGGTCTAGGTTCCCTTATGAGGAAAAACAAATTCACCTGGATTTGGGAAATGAAGTCTCCCTTGTGTCTAGTCCCTGTTTCCATTTTCTGGGAACGGAGGCTCCTGTACAGGGGAGTTGAACTCCCTAGGAAGAACAGTTTGACCAAGGGCAGCATCTGAGACAACAGTGCTTGGCTGTTGAAGTTTCTGGGAGTACAGTTTGGAGTCCTAACAATTGTTTTTGATGTTAGATGCTAGAGCATCTTAACTGTTTATCTTGTGCAGGGGTTTCCAGTAGACACCCTCCATTTTCTTTTGGTCATTTTTTTCTATGTGAATTGATTCTACCTGAGTGTTCACTTCAGTTGAAGAGTGTACTGGCTAATATCCCAACCAGTGGCTTCTGGGGCTACATTGGGCAACATGTGTGGGAACTGGCCTTGGGTTGGTCAATTCTGAGCCCATCTGGTAGTTCTGCTTTGACCAAGCAGACTCTTGTGGATTGAGCCTAGTCAGTTTATTGTGGGTCTGTTCTGCAGTGTGGCTATGATGGGAAGCATCTCCCACAGAATACACTGGTATATGTTATAGGTGTGCCCTGGTTCCTCCTGTTCTAGTGGTCAGATGCGGTCCATGTTGAGGACTTGAGAGAAGACTTTGGGTGTGGGTCCTAATGAACCTGACTCTGCAAACTTTCTCCTTGTGAGCCCCAGAGGAATTTTTTTTAATCTGTCTGTGTGTCTTGTGGGGTTTTCCAGACCTGACCTGTCATCAACTTCATCACAATTAATGGAAATTTCTAGGCTTGGCTCGGTGGGTTAGCCTGTAATCCCAGCACTTTGGGAGATCACGGCTAGTGAATTCCTTGAACCTGCAGGTTGGAGATCTGTCCAGGAAACTTGGTGAAACCTTGTCTCTACAATAAATCAAAAGTTATCCAGACGTTACCACACCTGTAGTTCTGACTACTTGGAAGGCTGAAGCAGAAGGATTGCCAGAGCCCAACAGGTCAACACTGGGGTGGCTGTGAGTGTACCATGGCATGCCAGCCTGGGCAAGGGAGACTACAACTCAAAAACAAACAAAAATACCCCAGAAACTTCTGGAACAGTGTCTAATACAGTATCTTAAGCAAACAACTTTTATTAATATTTTTTTAAAGATGTGTGGTACAAATCCATATTGGGTACATAAGTGGTCTAGGTACAGGTGAAGTTTGACCCTCCCATTGTCCCTCACTTCACCTGGATTGAGATCAGGCACTCTTATTGATGTTATGGGTCACCACCACTCCCCCCCCCAGCAGTGTTCCACTGCTGCCAATCTCTTTATTGTAGTATTATGATAGGTTTCAGGGTCCATTTAGGAGTGAGAACATGTGGTTCTCTGTTCTTTGTTTCTGTGATAGATCACTGTGTATGATAGATTCCAAATCTATCCAAGTGACTGTGACGTCCATAATTTTGTTCTTTGTGTCTACACATATACCACTTTAAAAAAAAATCCAGTCCAGTTTCAACGAGCAGCACGGTTGCTTCCATGTTTTTTCCTGTCAATATCCTGGGCTGTTATTGGTCTGTGTAGTGTCTCAGTGTCTTCTTATTTCAACCTGGGGAGGTTGTGTGATGTCAGAAAGTCCTCAATTTTATTTAGGTTATCAAATTTCTTTCCATGTAGGTATGCACAGTAATCTCTGATAATCTTTTTTATTTCTTCTGGGTCAGTTGTAATTTGATCTTTTGTATTTCTGATTGTGCTTATTTGGGCTTTTTCTCTCTTTTTCTTGGTCATCCTGGCTAGGGGTCTATCGATATTGTTATTTCTTTCAAATAATCAGCTTTTTGTTTTATTGATGTTTCATATGATATTTTTGTCTCTTATGTCCCGTATTTGGGCTCTTATTTTGGTGGTTTGGATTCTTCTGCTGAAGTTAAGGTTTTGGTGATCTTGCTTTTCCTACTCCCTTAGATGATTTGTTAGGTTCTCAACTTGTGATCTTTCCATTTTCTTGATGTGTGCTCATAGAGATATAAATTCCCCTTAGAACTGCTTTCATGGAATCCCAGATATTTTGGTAAGAAATTTCCTCATTTTCATTTGTTTCCAGAAATATTTTAATTTCTGCTTTTATTTCAGTGTTGACCCAGTAGTTGTTCAGCATCATGCTATTTAGTGTTCATGTCTTTGTGGGCTTTTGGAAATTTTGTTGGTGTTGATATTTATTTTTATTTCACTGTGGCCTGAGAAGGTGCATGGCAAGACTTCAACCTTATGGAATTTGTTTATGCTTGATTTATGGCCAAGGATGTGATTGATCTTGGAGTATGTTCCATGTGGTGATCAGTAGAATGTATATTCTGTGGTAGTTGGGTAGAATAATCTGTAGGTATCTACTAAGTCCAGTTGGTTGAGTGTCAAGTTTAGATTCTGGATCTCCTTGTTGATTTTTTGCTCAATAATCTATCTCGGGCTGTTAGTGGGTTATTCAAGTCCCCTGCTATAATATCATTTTTTAGCTTACTTAGTAATTTCTTTATAAATGCTGGTGCTCCTGTGTTGGGTGCATATATGTTTAGGATGAATGTTTCTTGTTGATGAATTGAACCCTTTATCATTATGTAGTGTCCTTTTGTATCTTTTAAATTTTTGATAGCTTAAAGGCTATTTTGTTTAATATTAAGGTCACAACTCCTGCATTCTTTTGCGATCCATTTGCCTGGAAACTTGTTTTTCATCCTTTAACTTTGAGTCTATGTGTATCCCTAGTGGTGAGATGAGTTTCGTGGATGAAGCAAATAATTGATCATGGTTTCTTATCCAGTTTGCCATTCTGTGTCTTTTCAGTGGTACATTTAGTCCATTCACATTCATGCTGATTGTTGAAATATGATAATTTATCCCTGTCATGAGGTTCTTTTAAAGTTTTTTTTCTGTTTGCTTGTTTTCTTTTAACTTTGGGGTTGGTGTACGTGTGTGTTCTCAAGTTTCTTGTTTACTGTATTCTCTGTTGATTCTGTGCTCTGCTGTTCTCTTGGGAAGTGTGTGATTTTTTTTTTCTTTCTTCTGAGCTTAATACACAGTCTTCTATAAAACTGGTCTGGAAGCTTCAAAAATCTCTTCGGGATTGGATACACACCTTAAACTGAAAAATAAAACTCGGAAGAACAAAAAAGCAAAACCAAACCAACAAAAAAAATTGTAAGATGAACACTCAATCATTTACATACCCACATAAACAGAAAAAAACACACAAAAGACAAAAGAAAATAGAGAAAGAAAAGAAAAAAGGTGGGGTGTAGATGAGAGCCTCACATACACATTCATGCAAAAAGGAAAAATATTTTTAAAAAAGATGAACTAACAAAAAAAGGCAAAACTTTTTAAAAAATTAAAAATTAAAAACAACCTGACCTCTTGTGTCAGGTTTTGTAATTGTTCCTCTAGTCTGCTGTCTCCTGCAGAGCCTCCACCTTTTTCACTCTCTCTGAAATGTCTGGAGTAGGGAAGGAGGAGGAGCAGTGGAGGTAGGGGGGACTTCAGTTCTCCTCTCCCACTCTCATATGGTCAGGGAGATCTCCTCTGGTGGGGAGGTGTGAGATTGTCTCTTCTCCAGGTATGTACTTGCGAGGGGTGCCCTAGCCAGGTCTATCCTGGAATGCAGTTCTCCTATTGTGACTGATGTCAAGACTCTGCCTGGTTTTGTCTCTCTCAGTTGTGAATCAGCTGTGTGGGGCTGATGTTGAGAGAATTTGGGGGAGGAAGAGGTTTGGGTCAGCCCCAGAATTATCACTGATCTCTTTGGAGTTCTTCCTCATCCTTTACTTCTCACACCCTTTGTCCTTTGGCTGGATCAGGGTAAGGGATGGGTCTCCAGGGACTCAGCACTCATCAGGTCCCTCTGAAGTATGTGTTTTCAGAACATTCCTTCTGAGTCATAATCAACCCCTGAGTAGCTGATCCACCAGTCACAGAGATCTGGTCTGTTGCTCCATGGTGAGCAAGTCATATCATTTTCCTGCCCCACCCTCAAGATGGTACTGGGGTGCTTCTCTTGTCCTCTTCAGTTGGACTCTGACTTGGGGCTGCCCAGCTCCTGCTGCCAGTGCCCAGCCAGGCACTGAAGTGATGAGGCAAAGCCTGGAGCCAGCATTCTCTCCTGCTGCAGTCGTGAGTCAGAGACTGGGGTGGTAGTCTGTCCTGCTGCTTCTTCACAGGAAAACTTTTGTCCGTTTAAAAAAATGGCACTCAGTTCTTGACCTGGGAAGAGCCAGGGACCAAGCAGAGAAGCTGCAACACAGGCTTTTGACCCAGGAGGGCCCTGGCCACTTGCTCACAAGCCTCTACTTAGTCAATCTCTCTCAGTATTTTCTTCCCAGGAATGATTTATGGTTTTTTATCTCCTGCACATTGTTCTATTAAAACTTTAATTCACTCTCAAGGCCTGAGGTCTCTGTCCTCTACTAGAGTCTCCCAGATTGACATCCCTACTATGACTAATGTCTAAGCTGCACCCTCAACCCCAGTGTGTTGTCAGCCACTAGGACAGAATTCCTCCATCCTCTATGTGAAAGCAGAATACTTTCTCCAAGATATTTCTACCATTATAGAGGATGATTATATCCACTAAATATTTAAGTTCTTCCTCTGACAGACAGTTTCAAGTCTATATTTCACTTTCTGTAGTCTCACCTGTTCTTTAATTCTATATTTGCCTGCAACCAGGACAATCATCCTGTGAATCCTTCTTTCTTCAGCTTCAGTGTTAGAAACTGAGGTCATCTTTCTTCCTGGCAAATCCTTTCACTCCCTGTGGATATTATTTAGGTTCTGTTATGTTGCTCTACACTCTGTTTGCCAGTTACCTTTAAGTCACCTTGAGACATCCATTTTGACTGTTCTATTTCTGAATGTCTCTGCTATTCCTGTTAATTTTTATTGTTGTGAAAATGCTTTTGGAAAATTTAACCTATTTTTGGAAATGGCTTGCAGAGCCCCCATTGCTATATACACTGATTGCTTTCTGCTTTTCTGTTAGTTCCTTTCGATGTTATTGCTACATTCCTCTGTGAGTAGGGAGCATTAAAGCCATGGCACTTGAGGTGAAGACTTGAGGAGTGAGTGTTGGCTGAAAAAACAAGAGGCCCACATATATTTAGAGATTGAGAAGAACCAAGTCAAGTAGAATAAGTGTCAGGACCATGGTTGGAGTGTTGGCAGATGTCCCAGAAACTAGTGACAAAATTATTCCCAGGAAGTGGATGTGATATATTTTGTCGAATGCTATAAATAATGTCAAATAACATGAGAACTTACATCAGTGCCTTTGATCATGTTGCACTTTTACATTCAGATAATTCCCTTTTCCACTGTGAACTCCTGCTTGTATCTTCACGAAGGAGATCTTCTACTACTCTGGGGCACTCTGGGAACTCCTACCTTCCTGACTTCAATCTGCTTTGTGTCTATGCTGCACTGAATCAACAATGGTCATGTATCATATGTGTATTATTTTACTGGTTGATGTGAGGCTACTCTTTCCATATAAAGAAAAGTTTCTTTGTCTTATCCTTCTTTACTTAGTGTGGTCTACATATTAATTCACTGACAACAGCATCAATCATATCTTTCTAATGCAGGCTATCATTTGTTTCATTTCTGTTGCACAATTTTATTTTTAAATCTTGGATGTGTGTAGAATAGTGAGAGCATTTCCATACTACAGATTGTCTCTCTTAATATACTACTTCTGACTTCCTTGTCAGATGGTTCTGATTTGATGCCTATAGTTGAAAAACCAGCATTATAATAACCTCCAGGAGAGATTTTAATGTAATGAAGGACATAGGTGCATAAGATTTAAAAATTTTTGAGAGTGTGATCATGAGACATTTTTGTATAATGCAAGGCTCTACAAAGTGAAGTGTCAAATATACAGGTTGTTTTACAAATGCTTTAGAGAGTAAAAAGAACTGCTTTTCTAAGCATGATCAGATAATTTCTGCAAGAAGAATAACTTGGTTATGAATAAAAATGATGGTGGAAGGCCTTGTTGTGGGTCAGAGTTAATATAAAAAGACTTTGGAGGAGGAAAAAGGAAAGTGATATTGGAGATAGCTCATAGATAGGTCTTAGGAGACTATGAGCAAAGAAACAACTGATTACTCTGGATTTTATGTTAATAATTGGCTTAGAAAGTGTGAATTTGCTTTGGTTTTGTCTTTTAGTAGTTCTAGAGGGTCTTGATTGAAAGCTGGATAATAGCTTTGTAACAATAGGAAGGCATAACTTGGGATTCTAGGATAAATGGAAAAGAAGGCAGATGAAACACCTCTTATGAACAGGGTGTCTGAATGAAACATATTTATATGCCTAACCCTTAACTATACCCCACAAAACCATAACAAAAAATATTAATAAAAAAAAGAAGGCAGATGAATGTTTTCTTTCAGGATGGGGAGTGATTCCCTAAAACCTCTTAATTGATGGGTTCCAGAGATATGGTAGAAACAGAGGTTAAGGAAGAATGTGGCATTAGTTGAAAGAAGAAAATTTGGGGATGACCATGTCAATAAGATTATAATGGTAAATGCAAGGTTTTACATTCTTGAGAGTTTGATTATAAGGCATTTTTTGCATAATGCAAGACTGTGCAAAGTGAATTGTCAAATAGACAGGGGCTATTTTACAAATTATTCAGAGAGAATAAAATATTAATGATGGTGTACACCTGTGTGGCCAGTGTATTGGGCACTAGTCATCTGTATCTACTTAAATTTAATTAAAGTAAGTATACTTAAAAATTCAGTTCTTTGGTAACCCTAATTACATTCAAGTGCTCAATCGCCACACATTCCTAATAGCTACCATGTTGGAAGACAGAGATATAGAACATAACCTTCATTGTAGAAGGCTCTGTTGATCATTGTTGGACACAGTTTCCATATTATTAAGCTGACTGAAGAAGTTGATATTTCTACTAGCCAGTACACTTGTAACTCTTTCCTTGGAAAAGGGAGGTGATTCAGGGACCTATTTTAAATTACAAATGGATATATATACACACAAAACTTGGTGGGGTTGTGTCACATCTGTAAACGAAAAATAAACTCTTTTTTTCTACTCTAACAGAACACTTCTGACACCAAATGTGACTAGGGTGGGGTTCCTACACCAAGTAGTTCTCAAACCCTGCTGACACCAACTAGATGTTCTACAATTTATTTGTGATATTAACTACCTGGACACTAGGTAGTACAAACCCCAAGAGTTAAGGTTCCAGTCCCATAAGACTGTCCCCACTTCAGATGCCAGTCATAAGTCATGGCCCCCAGGTTATCCAAACTTCTGACTTGTCTATAAATCCAGAGTTTCCAAGTGACTTCCTCCTTAGAGTTGATATTTTCTGCTGACAGTGTGCAGAATTTATTTAAACATGGTTACTTGTTAATTATAAGAAATATGATAAAAGAATATGGGGGAACAACCAGATGAAGAGGTATATAGAGTGAAATCTAGAAGGTCCCAAGCACTGGGGCTCTGTCCCCAGGAAATTTGGATGTGCTACCTCTCACCATATGGATGTGTTGGCCGACATGGAAGCTCTTGGAACTCTTGTCTTTTAGGGATTTTCTTGTCTTTTAGGAATTTTTCTGTACAATGTCATTACATAGACATGATCAGCTACTAATTCAGGCTATAGCCTTTCTCTCTTTCCTGAAGGATGATGATCATACCCCATCCTGAAGCTATGCAGGAGCCCATCATGAGTTGCCTCATTAGAAAAAAAAGCATGCTCCTATCATCCAGGAAATTCCAAGGGATTTAGGACTTGTGTCAGAGACCAGAGACAGAGACCACATATTAGAATAAAAATGTTCTAGCATCCTTATCACTTAGGAAATTGCAAGGGATTTAGAAATTCTGTCAGAAACCAGTGACAAAGACCAAATAAATCTTTATTATTTTATCACAATGCTTCAACACCTACATAGAAAGTTGGACTATTGACTGATGTACTACAGTATTACACTAAACTGGAATTTTAGGGTGATTTAGTTTTGGTGTGTAGTTGGAATGAGAGAAGAAAGAATTAGTAACAAGGTGATTATTAAATATTTTACATCAGTAAGTATTTTACATCAGTAAGTTTAGAATGATTGTGTGTCCTGTATTTTGGTTTTCCAATTCCAAACCTTTGTTACTAAAATTTGTGCTACTTTTTCACATGATTAACATAGACATGTCTTCTGGGTGGTCTTTTTATGTTATCTGTGCATATCTGTGTGCCCAAACTCTTAAATTAGAGTGCATAAAGCTCTTGTCCTGGGCCCTTCTCATTCTCTGTTCTTCTTAGATGATCTCATCTAATTCCATGCAGTCCCATATGTTTAAATAATGTTCATATACTCATAACTAAATTGTTATCTCAAGTCTAGAACTTTCTCCACACTCATAGATTTAACTTTGTACTTTCATATTCTTTTCTGAATATAGATTATTCATCTGAAACCTCATAGAACTCTAAATGGCACAGTCCATTCCCCCAAATGCCAAATCTGTCCTCCTAATTATCCTCATTTTATTAAATGGCACCAGCAACTCCATAGATACTTATGTTACATACTGAGGGGCTATAATAATTTTTTTTCTCTTCTAGTTCCAATATTCACACTAAAAGTGAATGTTCTCTTTTTTATCCACCATGTCTTTTCCTCCCCCATACTATATGTTTTTTCATTTCTCTCCATCTGCATTGTAATTATGCATGCTTAAGGTGAATGAACTCTATCATAGCCTCCTATATCATCTCTTCATCGATGAACTTATGCAGGAGAGAAATCATGCAGATGCAGTGAATGTGGGAAAGTCTTCAGACAGAAGTCCCAGCTCACTAGACACCAGTGATCTTTCACTGGAGAGAAACTTTATGGACGTAGTGTGTGGGCATGCTTTCTCTCAAAAGGGATATCTCACTGTACCCCAGAGATTTTATATAGGAGAGAAGTGTTATGGATGCACTGAATATGGAAGATCCTTCAATTTAAAGTCATAGCTTACCAGACATCAGAAAATTCACACGAGAGAAACTTTATGAACGTAATGATTTCAGCAAAGCCTTTAGAAGAAAGTCAGAGGTCATTTGGCATCTGCAAACTCATACTGGAGAGAGACAACATGGATGCAGTGAATCTGGTAAAGCCTTTGACCACAAGTAAGTCCTTATTAAACATATGAAAATTCACACAGGAAAGAAAACTATACATTCACTGAGGTGGAGAAACCTTCCTTGGGGAGTCATAGCTCTTTACACATGAATGAACTCATACAAGAAGAAAACCTTATGAACGGTTTCTGTGACAATGCCTTCTTCAGGTACCCAGCCCTTATTAAATATCAGTGAGCTCCTTGAGGGTAGAAATGTAGTTAATTGTGGAACTGCCTTTTCCAAAAAGTCAAGCTTTAGTAGATAATCAGGAATTTGAACTGGGAATAAGCCTTGCAAATGAAGTTATGTGTCCCCTTCGATAGTAAATTATGTCATGTATGTTACGGATGTTGTGTAGGAAAAAAAATCTCTGCTCTCAGAAAGGTGGAGAAGTCTTTAGCTAGAATCCTTCGACCATTATGTTTTAAGGAACTAATCTTGGAGGAGAAACACTATGGACGCAGAAGTTGGAGAGGACCCTTTTGGGAGAAGTCAGATTTGTTAATCATCAGTGTGATCTCGTTGGGTAGAAATGCAGCTATTATGGGAAAGCCTTTGCCTGAAGGTGATAGCTCAACTGGTATCAATTCTTAGAGGAATAATTAGGAAATGGTGTGTGGTGTTATCAGTGCTAAATGGTACCTCTTCATGTGTAAGAGAAGCACTGAAAGGCACCTATAGAGACAATAGGTACAGAAAATATTTTTAGTAAAATATGGGATAATTTATTATACAAAACTGAATTAATTAAAAGCAAGAAATAAAGGAAACTCACCAAACTAAATAATGCATTGCACTTTTAACCTTGGGAGTCTTGGAAAGACTCCTATAACAAATTAACTCTTTTTTTTTCCTTTGAGTTGGAGTCTCATTCTGTTACCCAGGCTGAAGTGCAGTGGCACACTCACAGCCACCCCAGCATATATCTACTGGGCTTTGGGGATTTGTCCACATCAGCATTTCAAGTAGTTGGAAGCACAGATGTGCGTTGCCCAGCCCAGTAGATTTTTGATTTATTGTAAAGACAAGGTCTTGCTAAGTTGCCCATGCTTGTCTAGAACCTGAGAGCTCAGGTAATCCTCTCACCTTGGCTTCCCAAAGTGCTGGGATTACAGGTTGGACCATTGTGCCTGCAATAAATTGAATCTTAAACATCAGTTTTTGTATCACATAATAAAAACCTATAAATACAATGCATGTGGTAATAAAACTATGTTATTTTTCTATGGCTCCTATACCGAACTACCATAAATTTGCTCTCTTGTAACAAGAAAGAATTATTCTGTTACAATTCTGGTGTTCTGCAGTTCAATATAGGGTCACTAGATGCAAATTGCTACCAGAAACGTTATTTCTTTTGCGAGGCAGTAGGGGGAGAGTCTTTTATCTTACTCTTCCAGCTTCTAGTAGCTATTTGAATTCTGTGATATGTGACCTTTCAATTGCCAGTCAGCTCTTACATCACTCTGACACTAATTCTTCTGCCTCTCTCTTCATGTTTAAGGACCCTTGTGGTTACACTGGAAGCATTCAGGTAAACCAGGATAATCTCACTCTCTTAAAATAATCTGATTATCATCCTCAATTTCATCTGCTATCTTAATTCCCCTTTACCAAAGTAACATATTCTCAGGTTCTTTGGATTAAAATGGGACATCTTTGGGAGGCCGTTATTCTTCCTACCACAATATCATTAGATGTCAAAGAATTCACACTGTGATGAACTCTCACCTAATCATTAAGAAAATCTGGAAAAACTTGTACCCAGATAAGTAATTACCTATAATGATTATGATCAAAATTTATTAGTATGCTACTCCATAATTAGGGACTCTTAGACTGGGATTGTTATATGTGCATATAGGGAATGCATTTTAAATATTTGAATCAAGTTATCAGCACTGGGAAAGGAACTCTTAAATATCCTAAATGAACATGAGATTCATGTTGCTTGAAGTGTTTCCAAACACAATTATCTATTCTAAAATTGCATAGATTAGCATATTTTAAATATGGAATGTATTTCACACGATGTATTTAGATATTGACTAATATTTTTTCTAGCCAGTTCAATCACTTTTTCTTTAAGTTATATATATATATACATATATCCATGTACCTTAAATATCTTTTTAAAAATGCACAAAATATATGAATGACCTCTTTCATACACTAGGAAATAGGAAGATTCTGACAGCTTTCCCTGAAAGAAAAGAAGCATATGAAATGAGTAAGTATCTTCCAATCATTATATGCTATGATTGTTACAGCTTAATGCCTGGAGAAAACTTCTGGTCTGCAGTGTAGAGAGAAAAAACCCGCTCAGATTCCAGCTGTCTCTCTGAGTAGCCACAGAAGATAGAGTATGAGAAATTTTACATTGCCTAAATTTATGGGTCAGATTACTGGAGAAGAGATATATTCTGACAGAGAGAATTCTAGAGAATTTCACTACAAGCCTTTCTGTAAGTCATAATTCAGCATTGGATGAGAAGAACCCCTTTATTCCCTAGAATAGGGAAAGAATAATTAAAACTTAACAGACAGAAAAATGTAGGGGGGCTCATAGAAGGTTGGGAACAATTTGTGTTTCTACCAGCTAGATTGGAAGTGCCTCCTAACATTTGGAGAATTGGCAGTCAATTTAAAAGAGCATTGCCTCAGTGGGTGGCTCATGTTAACTAGAGACTAAAGGCTGCTTTGAAGCCTCCTCATAAAGTATCCATGCAGGCCAGTAAAAGACCAGATTTTCCAAGTAATTTAGAAATTCCCAGAACAGATGCCAATAATTAAAGGAATAGAAAGCAATTCATAAATCAGTTTCTCCTTTTGATCTCTTCAGTATCTGTGTCTTATATTTCTACTTACATCATCATTTTGCAAGTTTCTATTTGGAAAGATACTCAATACTTATTTATTATGGACTATTTATATTTGTTGCTGACACCTTTTTTTTCCTTTTGCTATTTTCATGTACTGTCTTTTTTCTTAAAGCATGGGGTACATTCATCTTAAACTAACATCATATAAAAGTCACCCCAAATCATAACATTTTTTTACCTCCCACATCATCTGCAAGAATAAAATCATGAATATTTTAATTTTTCTTTTTTACTAGAAGAAATATGGGACTGAATGCAGTGGCAACCCAGAACACCAACATGAGGTTAAAAGTTAAGAGAGATATTAGCAAATTAGCCCTTGGAAATTACTTTGATTTATGCAAAACTATTGTTTCTTTAACAGAAATGTACTATTAGTTTGGCTCACATCGTAAAAGTTTGAAATCTCTTTTAGATTTTGTATTCTGTAAGAGAAGATATGCAGAAAATAATTCTGATGAATATGGTGGATATGGGAAGTCATATCTCCATATCAAGCATGACAAAACTCTTACCAGATTTAAATTCCACCGAAGTGTTAACCCCAGTGTAACACTAAATCACAGCTCAATGAGTATCATAAAATGTATACAGGAAAGAATCCATATAAATGCAGTGAGTGTGTGAAAGCCTTCTCCAGGAAAGCACAGCTCGTTAGACATCAAAGAACCAAAAGAGGAGAGAAATCTCATGGATTCAATGAATGTGAAAAAAATTTCATGAGGAAGATTCAGCTTACTGAACATCAGAGAACTCACAGAGGAGGGAAACCCCATATATGGAATGAGTGTGAGAAAACATTCTCCAGAAAGTCCCTGCTTACGGTATATTGGCAAACTCATACAGGAGAGAAATCATCTGAATGCAGAAAATGTGGGAAAGCCTTGAGTCAGAATTCCCAGCTCACTAGACACCAGCAATATTACACTGGAGAGAAACTCTCTGGATGCAGTCTGTGTGGGAAAATCTTTTCCAAAAGGTAGATTTCACTGTAAACCAGAGGCTTCATAGAGAAGAGAAGCCTTATGAATGCACTGAATGTGGAAGAACCTTCTATCTTAAGTCAGAGCTTACCTGATTTCAGAGAATTCATATAGGAGAGAAACCTTATGAATGAAATGAGCGTAGCAAGCCTTTAGAAGCAAGTCAGATCTCATCCAACATTTGCAAACTCATACGGGAGAGAGACCTCATTCATGCAATGAATGTGGCAAAGTCTTTGCCCACAAGTCAGCCCTTGTTGAACATAAGAAAATCCACACAGGAGAGAGAGTTATGCATTCACTGAAGGTGGAGAAATCATTCTTGGGTAATCATACCTCTCTAAACATGAACTTATTTATACAAGGAGAAAACCTATGAACACACTTACTGTGGTAATGACTTCTTCAGGTACTCAGACCTTATTAAACAACAGTGAGCTCCTAGAGGATAAAATGTAATTAATTGTGCAACAGATTTTTCCTAGAAATCAAGGCTTAGTAGTTAATCAAGAATTTGAACAGAAAAAAGTCTTGCAAATGAAGTGAATGCGACCCCTTCAGTAAAAATTTATGTCTTATATGTTATCAGTTTTTGTAGGAAAAAATCCTCTGGCATCAGAATGATGGAAAATCTTTAGCTAGAATCATTCAACCTTTATATATGTCAAAGATCTCACTTGGCAAACAAGCACTATTCATGGAGAAGTTGGAGAGGACACCTTTGTGAGAAGTTAGATTTATTACACATCAGTGCAACCATATTGGGGAGAAATACCAGGAAGGTTTTGCCTGAAGTAATATCTCAATTGGTATCAATTCTTAGAGGAATAGTTAGGAAATGGTGTGTGGTGTTTTTAGTGGTAAATTGTACCTCATTGTGTGTCAAATATAGAAAGGTAGCTGAAAAGACAATAGATACAGAAAATATTTGTAGTAAAAGGTGGGAGAATTTATTATACAAAAGTGAATTGCTTAAAAGTAAGAAATAAGGATAATTCACCAAACTAACTCATGCATTGCACTTTTATACCTTGAGAGTCTTGGAAAGACTCCTTTTATGAATTAACTCCTTTTTTTTTCTAGTGTTGGAGTGTCACTCTGTTACCAATGCTGAAGTGCAGTACAATAGTCACAGTCATCCAAATGTCTACCTGTAGGGTTCCAAGGATCTGTCTGTCTCAATCTTCTAAGTAGCTGGACATACAGGTGTGTGCTACCATGCGTAGCTAAATTCTGATTTATTGTAGAAAGGAGGTCTTGCCAAGTTGGCTGGGCTGGTCTAGAACCCATAAGCTCAGGCCATCCTCTCATCTCATCTCCAAAATTGCTGGGATTACAGGCTGAACCACTGTACCTGGTCAATAAATTAACTCTTAAACACCAGCTTTTACATTACATAATGAAAGCCTATGAATAAAATGCATGTGGAAGTACAGCTATGTTAGTTTTTAAGTCTGCTGTACCTAACTACCACAAATTTGCTATTGTGTAACAACAAAGTTATTTTGTTAAAGTTCTGGAGCTCTGCAGTTCAATATTGGGTCACTGAAGTCAAATTGTTGGCAGAACTGTTATTTCTTTTCAAAAGCTGTAGGGGAGAGTCTCTTTCCTTGCCCTTCCAGCATCTAGAAGCTGTCCAAGTTCTGTGGTACGCGGCCTTTCAATGGCCAGTCAGCTATTATATCACTCTAACACTGATTCTTCCACCTCCCTCTTCATGTTTAAGGACCCCTGTGTTTACAATGGAAACATTCAGGTAAGCCAGGATACTCTCAGATTTAAAATAATCTGACTAGCAACCTTAATTTTATTACCTACCTTAAATCCCCTTTTCCAGTGTAACATATTCACAGGTTCTTCGGGATTAGGATATGAACATCTTTCAGAGGCCATTATTCTGCCTAGCACAATATCATTAGATGTCAGAGAATTCACACTGTGATAGACACTCACCTAACCATTAAGTAAATTTGGAGAAGTATGTTCCCAGGTAAATAATTATCAATAATGATCATTATACAAATTTATTAACATGCTGTGCCATAATTAGGGACTCTTAGCCTGGGATGGTTATATGTGCACATAGTGGAATGTATTTTAAATATTTGAATCAAATTATCAGCACAGGAAAAGAACTCTTAAATATCTTAAGAGAACATGAGATTCATGTTACGTGAAGTGTTTCCAAACACGTTTATCTATTCCAAAATTGTATAGATTAACATATTTTAAATATGAATGTATTTGACATGATGCATTTAGATATTGACTATTTTTTTTCTAGCCAGTTCCTACAGTAGGTTTTTTAAAAAGTGATATATATCTCCACGTACCTTAAATATCTTTAAAAAAATACACAAACTGTATCAATGAACTTTTTCCTACATTGGGAAATAGGAAACGTCTGACAGTTTTCCCTGAAAGAAGCAAAACAAATGAAATGAGCAAAAATCTTCCATTCATTCTATGCTATGAGTGCCCTAGCTTGCTGCATGGAGAAAACTTCTATTCTGTAGTATAGGGAGGAAAAGTCCAAACAGAGTCCAGCTGTCTCTCTGAATTGAGACAGAAGTTAGAGTTTGAGAAATTTAACCTTGCCTTAATTTATTAGTCAGTTTACTGGAGAAGAGATATACTCTGACAGAGAGAATTCTAGAGAGCTTCCCCACAAGCCTTTCTGTAAATCAAAATTCAGCACTTGTATGTGATTAACCCCTCTATTACCCAGGTTAGAGAAAGAAGCACTAGAAATGAACAGAAGAAAAAACCTTGGTGCTTGTAGAAGATTGGGAATAATTTGTGCTTCTACCAGCTGATCAAGAATTGCCTCCTAACATTTGGAGAATGGGCAGTTGATTTTTTAAAGAGTATTGTCACAGTGGGTGGCTCAAATTAACTGGAGACTAAAGGATGCTTTGAAGTCTCCTCACAAAGCACTCATGTAGGTCAATAAAGGACCAAATTTCCCAAATAATTTGGAAAATTCCCAGAGCAGACCCCTATTATTAAAGGAATAGAAAGCAATTAATTAATCAATTTCTCTTTTGATCTGTTCAGTCTCAGTGTTTTTCTATTTCTACTTCCATCCTTATTTTGCAAGTTTCTATTTGGAAAGCCACTCATGTAATTCTATTTATTATGGACAATTTATACTTGTTGCTAACACAGCTTTTTCTCCAAATTGCTGTTTTAGTGTACTACCTTTTTTTTAATTGAGCATGGGGCACATCCATCCTAGACTGAGATCTTATAAAAGTCAGCCAAAACCATAACATCTTGTACCTCCTGCATCCTCTGCAAGAAAAAAATCATAAATATTTCTATTGTTCTTTTTTTAGAAGAAATATGGGAAGTAGACTATATGCAGTGGCACCCAGGAAACCAAAATGAGTTTAAAAGTTTAGAAAGATGTTAGAAAATTAGCCCTTGAAAATTATTTTGATTTATGCAAAAGTATTGTTTTTTAGCACAAAGATACAATAAGTTTGGCTCACATTGTAAAAGCTTGAGATCTCTTTTAGGTTTTGTAATCTGGAAGAGAAGATATGCAGAAAAGGATTCTGATGACTATGGTGGATATGGGAAGGCATGTTTTCGTACCAAGCATGACAAAACTCTTACCAGAATTAAATACCACAGATATGTTAACCCCAGTAACACTAAATCACATCTCACTGACTATCATAAAATGTATACAGGAGAGAAACTATTTGAATGCAGTCAGTGTGTGTACCCTTCTCCAGGAAAGCATAGATTGTCAGATACCAAAGAATTTAAAGAGGAGAGAAACCCTATCAATGCAATGAATGTGGAAAAACCTTCATGAGGAACATTCAGCTCATTAAACATCAATGATCACATACAGGAGATGAATGCACTGAATGTGGACAAGCATTTTCCCAAAGGCATATCTCACTGTACATCAGAGAATTCACACAGGAAACAACCCTTAGAAATGCACTGAATGTGGAAGAACCTTATTTTAAGTATGAGCTTACCACACATCAGAGAATTCATATAGGAGGAAACCTTATGAATGTAATGAGTGCAGTCAGGCCTTTAGAAGCAAGTCAAATCTCCTTCACCATCTGCAAACTCATACAGGGGAGAAACCATACCAATGCAGTATGTGTGGGGATGCCTTTACCCAAAAGTCATATATCAATGTACACCAGAAGTTCATACAGGAGAGAAGCCATATGAATGCAGTGACTGTGAGAATTTCTTCTCCAGGAAAGCATAGTTCATTACATATCAAAGAACCAAAAGAGGAGAGAAACCCCATGGATGCAATGAATGTGGAAAAACATTCTTGAGGAAGATTCATCTCACTGAACATCAGATAACTCACACAGGAGAGAAACCCCAGGAATGTAATGAGTGTGAGAAAGCCTTCTCCAGAAAGTTGCAGCTCATGGTACATCAGGGAACTCATACAGGGAAGATGTTTTACAGATGCAGTGAATGTGGGAAAGCCTCCAGGCAGAAGTCCCAGCTCACTATACACCAGTGAACTTACACTGGAAAGAAACTCCATGGATGCAGTATGTATGGGAAAGTCTTTTTACAAAATATACATCTCACTGTACACCAGAGATTTCATACAGGAGAGAAGTCTTATGAATGTAATGAGTGCAACATAGCGTTTAGAAGAAAGTCAGAACTCATTCTATATCTACGAACTAATACTGGAGAGAGACCTTGTTCATGCAGTGAATGTGGCAAAACCTTTGCCCACAAGTCAGTCCTTATTGAACATAAGAAAATACACAGGAGAGAAAGTTATGCATTCACCAAATGTGTAGAAACCTTCCTTGGGGAGTCATAGCTCTTTATACACGAATGAACTCACACGAAGGAGAAAACCCTATGAAAACAGTTCCTGTGAAAATGCCTTCTTCATGTACCCAAACCCTTAGTGACCCAAACATCAGTGAGTTCCTAGGGCATAAAATGTAGTTAAATATGGAACAGTCTTTTCCAAGAAGTCAAGTCTTAGTAGCTAATAAGGAATTTGAACAGGAAATAAGCTTTGCAAATGAAGTGAATGTGACCCATTCAATAGTAAATTATGTTTTATATATTACAGATGTGTAGGAAAAAAATTCCTCGGACACCGGAAATGTAGAAAAGTCTTTAGCCAGAATGCTTCAACTGCTATATGTCCTAGAGCTCACTTGGGGAAGAAACACTATGAATGCAGAAGGTGAAGTGGACATCTTTTTGAGAAGTTAGCTTTATTAAACATCAGTGCAATCATATGAGGTAGAAATGCAGCTATTATGGGAAAGTCTTTGCCTGAAGGTGATATTTCAATTGGTATAAATTCTTAGAAAAATAGTTAGGAAATGAAGTGTGGTGTTTTCAGTGCTAAATTGTACCTCATCATGTGTCAGAGAAACATAGAAAGATGCCTGTAGAGACAATAGATACAGAAAATATTTTTAGTAAAATGTGGAAGAATTTATCACACAAAAGCAAATTGCTTACTAGTAAGAAATAATAAGAAATAAAGGAAATTCACCAAATTAACTCATGTATTGCACTTTTATACCTTGGGAGTCTTGGAAAGATTCCTTTAATCCATTAACTATTAAACACTAGCATTTGTGTTTCCTAATAAAAGCCTATGAATACGATGCATGTGGAACTACAGCTATGTTAATTTTCTAAGGCTGCTATACATAAATACCACAAATTTGCTGTTTTAAAACAATAAAGAGTTATTATGCTGTAGTTCTGGAACTCTGCAGTTCAATATTGACTGCAGGGTTCCAGAACTATTGTTGGCAGAACTGTTATTCTTTTTAGGAGGCTGTAGGGGAGTCTCTTTCCTTGCCTTTCCAGCTTATAGAAGCTTTCAGAATTCTGTGGTGTGTGGACTTTCAATGGCCAGTCAGCTCTTACATCATTCTGACACTAATTGATCTGCCTTTCTTTATGTTTAAAGATCCTGTTGTTATACTGGAAACATTCGGGTAAACCAGAATCATCTCAATGTCTTACAATAATCTGACTAGCAACCTTAATTTCATTTGCTGCCTTAAATCCCTTTTACCAGTATAACATATTCAGGGTTATTGGGGATTAAGATTATGGACATCTTTCAGAGGCCATTATTCTGCCTAGCACAATATCATTAGATGTCAGAGAATTCACAGTGTGATAAACACTTACTTAACCATTAAGTACATTTGAAAAAGCATGTTCCCAAATAAGTAATTATTGATAATAATTATGATCTAAATTTATTAACATGTTATGCCATAATTAGGGATTCTTAGACTGGTATTATTATTATATGTGAACATAGTGGAATGCATTTAAATATTTGAATCAAAGTATCAAGCCTGAAAAATAACTCTTGAATATCCTAAAGAACATGAGATTCATGTTACTTGAAGTGTATCCAAACATGTTTATCTTTTCCAAAATTGTATAGATCGGCACATTTTAAATATGGACTGTATTTGACATGATGTATTTAGATATTGAATAATTTCTGTAGTCAGTTCCAACAATCCCTTTTTGGATATATATATATCTTCAACTACCTCAAATATTTTTAAAAATACACAAAATATATCAATGAACTTTTAAAGATATTGTTAAATAGCACCTTCTGACAGCTTTCCCTGAAAGAAAGGAAGCAAATGAATAGAGCAAGAATCTTCCAATCATTATACTCTTTGATTTTCCAAGTTTACAGCCTGGAGAAAACTTCTGATCTGCAGTATAGAGAGAAAAACACACACAGATCCCAGTTGTCTCTCTGAATTGAGACAGAGTTAGAGTTTGAGAAATTTTATGTTGTCTAAATTTATGGGTCAGATTACTGGAGAAGAGATATACTCTGTCAGAGAGAATTCTAGAGTGTTTCTGCACAAGCCCTTCTGTAAGTAATAATTCAGCACATACATGTGAGTAACGCCTTTATTCCCCAGACTACAGAAGGAACTACTAGAAATGAACAGACAAAAAAATTTTGGAGCTCATTCAGGGTAGGGAATAATTTGTGTTTCTACCAGCTATACTGGAAGTGTCCCCTAACATTTGGAGAATTGGCAGTCCATTTTTAAAAGACCATTGCCTCAGTGGGTGCATCATATTTTCTGGAGAATAAAGGATGCTTTGAGCCCTCCTCACAAAACATCCATGCACGCCACAAAATGATCAAATTTTCCAAGTAATTTAGTAAATTCCCAGAGCAGAGCCCAATAATTAAAGGAATAGAAAGCAATTCGTTAATCAATAATGTTAAATTTGGTATATTTGGCATCTAATCAAAACTTAGGTATGGAAAAGAAGCAGGAAAATCTGGTCCAAAACAAGAAGAAAAGACAACAGAAAGAGACCCATATGTGGCACAATGAGAGAATTAGCAGAAAAACATGTTAAAAACAGCTGCTGCAAATATTCCATATCAGCCTGTCATGATGGTTCACGCCTGTGATGTCAGCACTATGGGAGGCCAAGCCAGAAGATTCCTTGAGCCTATAGAGAGTACTTGTCACCACAGAAATTTTTTGAAAAATAAAATTAGCCAGGTAAGGTGGCATGTGCCTGTGGTCTCAACTACTTGGGAGGCTGAGGTGGAAGGATCACCTAAGTCCAGGAGATTGTAGGCTGTAGTGAGCTGTGATTGTGCCCTGCATTCCAATCTGAGTAACAAAGTGAGACTACAACTCAAATAAATTGATTCTTAAAATTGTTCCATATGTTCAAGGAGGATGTATCAAGAGGATTATATAAGTTAAAAAATTACGTTGGGGTTTTCCACCATCTGAACAAGAGGCATATGAGACTCAGTCTAAGCACTGGGGCCCCTGGATGTTCAGCCACTAAGGGAGAGTTCAGAATGACACAGTTTCCAGCAGTGAGAACTAGGTTCCCTCAGGAGAAGAAAGAAGCTCAACTGGATTTGGGCAGTGAAGTCTCCCCTGTGTTTAGTCCCTGTTTGCATTTTCTGAAACCAGGGCTATTGAGCTCCCTAGGAAGTGCAGTTTGGCCAAGGACAGCATCTGACACAACAATGCTCAGCTGCTGAGGTTTCTGGGAGTACGGGTTGGAGGCCTAACAATTGTTTTTGAAGTAGATGCTAGAGCACCTAGACTCTTTAGACTCTGCAGAGGTTTCTAGCAGACAGCCTTCATTTTCCTTCGACCATTTTTTTCTATGTGAATCGATTCTACCTGAGTGTTCACTTCAGTTGAAAAGGGTACCAGCTAGAATCTCAACCAGTGACTACTGGGGCTCCTTTGGGCAACATGTGAGGGAACTGACCTTGGGCTGGTCAGTTCTGAGTCCATCTGGTAGTTCTGCTCTGACTGAGGCAGATGCTTGTGGATCAGGCCCAGTCAGTTCATTGTTGGTCTGTTCTGCAGTGTAGTTGTGATGGGAAGCATCTTCCACAGAATACGTTGGTGTGTGCTATATGTGTGTCCTTGTTCCTCCTGTTCTAGTTGGCCAGATGGAGTCCATGTTGGGGGCTTGGTAGGAGATTTTGGGTGTGGGTCCTAATGAGCTTGATCTGCAAACTTTCTCCTTGTGAGTCCCAGAGGAAACTTTTTTAGCTGTCTTGTGTCCTATGGGGGTGTCCGTACCTTACCTGTCATCAACTGCATCACCATTAATGGAAACTTCTTGCCGGGTTCAGTGGCTCAGCATTTTGGGAGGCTGAGTTGAGTGAATTGCCTGAGCCCGCAGGTTTGAGATCAGTCCAGGTAACTTGGCAAGAGCTCATCTCTACAATAAATCAAAAATTAACCTGGCATGGTAGCTCACGCTTGTAGTTTTGGCTACTTGGAAGGCTGAGGTTGAAGGATTACTGGAGTCCAACAGTTCGGCACTGGGGTGGCCATAAGTGTGCCACTGCACTCCCGCCTGGGTGATGGAGTGAGATTTCAACTCAAAAAACAAAAACAAGAACAAAAAACCCCAGAAATTTCTATAACAGTGTCTAATGCACTACTTTTTAAATTATTATTATTTTAAAGATATGCGGTACAAGTCAGGATAGGGCACATAAGTTGTTTACGTATGGGTGAAGTTTGGGTCTCCCTTTGGACTTCACTTTGCCAGAATTGGGATCAAGCACCCTTATTGATGTTATGTGCCACTGCCCCCAACCCTGACAGTGTCTTGGTACAGTTAATACATTTTTTGTAGTATTATGATAGGTGTTCAGGTCCATTATGAGTGAGTACATGTGGTTCTAGGTTCTTTGTTTCTGTAATAGATCACTGAGTATGATAGACTCCAAATCTACCCAAATTGCTGTGAAGTTCATAATTTTCTTCTTCTTTATGGCTGTATTTGTACAACATTTTAAAAAATTCCATCCAGTTTCGATGTGTAGCATGGTTGGCTCCATGTTTTTGCTGTTGTGAATAATGCTGCAATAAGCATGAGTGA
The DNA here is from genome assembly GCF_000164805.1 of Carlito syrichta. NCBI lineage: Eukaryota > Metazoa > Chordata > Mammalia > Primates > Tarsiidae > Carlito > Carlito syrichta. The sequence continues at coordinate 107,998 of NW_007245823.1, read as the reverse complement.
AGGCATCTTTTTTGTAGAATGATTTGAATTCCTCCAGGTACATTCCAGAATGCAAATTGCTGGGTTGTTTGAAAGGACAATTTCTAGTTCTTTTAGGAATAACCACATTGTTTTCCATAGAGGTTGAATCAGTTTACATTCCCACCAACAGTATAGAAACGATCTCTTTTCTCCGCATCATCACTAACATCTGTTGTTTTTTGTTTTATTAATGAAGGCCATTTTTGCTGGAGGTAAGCAGTAGCTCAATGTGGTTTTGATTTGCATTTCTCTAATAATTAGTGAGGCTGAGCATTTATTCATGACTGTTGACTGCTCGCATGTCTTCTTTTGAGAAGTGCCTTTAAATAGAGCTCTTGCTACAAGTGGGAAGATTTAGGCATAAAGAAATTTGACTTACACACTTAAGAGCCTATAACACCTAGTGTACAGATTTACAGATTCCATCCACTTTGCTTTGATTTCCAATCTAGAACTTGGGTCTCTAGCTTCTAGAACATGCCAGATCTCAGAGTAGGCATCCAGTGTCAGCCATCCCACCAGAAGTTGCCCTGCTCTGATTCTGTACATGAGAGAAGATAGTTCAGGTTCCCATTGCTTTTCTCTGTATCAGTTTAGGGTGAGGATAGAGGACTGGAGGTATCTTGTTTGTATATGTGCTGATTAGTCTGATCGCTGAAGACTCTTTTTTTTTACTACCCTAACTTTGTGCTTTTAAAAATGTGTCCTTCATCAAGAGAAGGAATTGAGTAAATGTCACTAATCTAAAAGTTAGGCAACTCTCTAAAATGTCTCTATTACCTTTGATTAGTAAACGCTTGTCAGAAGTTCAAAATCAGAAGACAACAACGTAGATCATGCCTTAGAAATGCTGGCATTTTCTAAGAACAGAAAAAAATGATCAAGGTTCTAGTGAGATTTTGTTTCTCACTTTTGCCTTTCTAGTGGATTTGCAGAGACTTGATAACTATAAAACAACAAAAATGTATTATCTCACAATTATTAAACAGAAATCTGGATTGGCATGTCAACTTTCTGTGCCTAAGGCTTCACAAGACTGAAGTCAAGGTATGAGCCTATTGTGCTATAATTGGAAGGCTCTGGGAAGAAGTATCTTCCAAGCTTATTCAGGTTGTGACCAGACTGTAATTCTGAGATTTCTGTTTCTTTGTTTGTTGTCAGCTGGTGTGTGGGAGATGTCAATATGAAACACTCCTAGAAAATGTCCACATTCCTGCTGCTTTTCATGTGGACACCCTCCAACCTTAGTGGGTAGAATTTCTTTTATACTTATGTCTCTCCAGTGTTCTTCTCTGTCTCATCTCTCTGAAGGACTCTTGGTCATCCTGTTGTGACTAATGCCTTATGTCTTTATATTGCATTCAACCATCAACAGATCAGTAACCCTAACATCATCTCTAGTGTCCCTTAACAACAGGTTCTTAGTTAACATCTGATTGAACAACTAAGGGATAAGAACCTTGAGTAGACACCTTCATAATTCTGTCTAACCCAAAATTAACATGAGAAACACCAGAATTTGGGTGTTGTTCATAAGGAGAAATCAGACTAGCTTCTTAGAAGAGGTAATTATTTCTTGGCACTTAAGTATATGGAGTGAGATAGGGATCAAAGTTTCTTTTTTAAAATGTGAAATCCAGATGTTCCAGCAAGAAATTGGTAAAAGATCTTTTACTCAGTGGGCTCACTCATCATATCTATATAAAAAATCAGTGAGTGTATTAGTATAGATCTTGTTCTAGACATTTTATTTCCTCTGTTTACATATATGTCGGTCTTTGTCAATACTACACGTCTTGATTCCCATTGCTTTAAAAATAAGTCTAAAATTCAGATAATTAATTCTAACGTTCAACTTCTGTTTTAAAATTTTTGACATTTCTATATCCTTTGCTGACCAATGTACATGTGAGAATCAGCTTGTTTATGTCTTCTAAAATGCTTTTTTTTTTTTTTTGAGTCAGAGTTTCACTCTGTTACCCAGTCTACAGTGCAGTGGCATTTCATGGCAGCCATAGCTTCAAACTGCAGGCTCAAGGGTTCCTTCTGCCTCAGATTTCCATGTAGCTGGAACTATAGGGGTGCACCACCATGCCCTGCTAATTTTCTGATTTATTGTAGAGGTGAAGTCTGATCAAGTTGCCCAAGCCGGTCTCCAATCAATGGGCTCAGGTGATTCTTTCACCTCAGCCTTCCAAAGTGCTAGGATTAGAGGCACAAGCCACTGAGCCCAGACAAAAATATCTTTTATTAAAGAGCCTTCTAATTAATAGTGGTTAATTAGATTGATTCCGTAGATAGAAGAGTTAAATAACTTTTCATAAAGTCCATCTCTTTGTTTTGTGTGTGCGTGTGTGTGTGCAGCACTTTGGGGGCTTCTTTAGATCTCCATTGCATTATAATTCTTCAGCTGAAAATATGTAACTGTAAAATTGTCAATTTTTTCTCTATCTTGTTTACTATGTATAGTTGATTCTTGTTATTCACAGTAGTTACATTCAGTAGAGTCACCACAAGCACCCAATTAGCAAATGCTGAATCATTGCTCCTAGGAGAGGTAGTAACCCCCTTTTAGGAGCCCCTGACTATAATAATTTTTTCTTAGACATTCCATGAATAATCCCATTTTATGGGTATTTCTATTTAAAAGGACCTTATTCAATGTATATCATTGATTCATTAACACTGAACTCATGGTCACCATCACTATAACTCATTCCTGGGCAAGACTTATCTAAGTCATATTTTCCCTAAAGTATATCACAGCCTTGTTGCACTTAGGGACACCAGACAGCACTCTAGCACTTGTGCTTGGAAACATTTTAGATACCAACATCATTAACATAAAGCACGAAAGTGTGAAAAAAGTGGCACTAACTAGACCACATAAAGTACATTTGTCTATGGTATGACAGGTGAATGAGAAGGTAGGGCATTGCCTTGCTCGTACTCTGCTAGGAATGTACATATTTGGTTACTTAAGTTTTTCGCTATTCACTTGTCTACAAATGTGTATTTCTTTTTTTCTTTTTCTTTCTTTTCTTTTTTTTTTTTTTTTTGAGTCAGAGTCTTACTCTGTCACCCAGGCTAGAGTGCATTGGCATGCTCACATCTACCCCAGCATCGACCAGCTGGGTTCCAGCAATCCCTCCTTCTCAACATTCCAAGTGACTGAAACAACAGGTGTGCACTTACATGCCTGGCTAAATTTTTGTTTTTTGTAGAGAGAGGTCTCGCCAAGTTGCCCTGGCCAGTCTCGAATGCTCGGATTCAGGCAATCCACTCGCCTCAGCCTTCCAAAGTGCTGGGATTACAGGCTAAACCTCCAAGCCTGATCGGTATTTTTATTAAAAGTACCTTATGCAGTGTATATCATTGATTAATTAATACCGAACTCATGGTCAACATAACTATAACTCATGCCTAAACAAACTTACCTAAGCCATATTTCCCCCCTAAAGTATATCACAGTTTTGTTGCACTAGACAGCACTTTAGCACTTGTGCTTGGAAGCATTTTAAATATCAACATCACTAACAGAAAGTACAAAAATGTGAAAAATGTGGCACTACTAGTATGTGTATAATATGACCGCTAAATGAGAAGGTGGGGCATTGCCTTGTTCATACTCATCTAGGAATGTACGCATTGGGTGACTTATGTTTTTCACTATTTACTTGTCTACAAATGATTACAAAAACCCTGCATTATTGATTTGGAGGCTGTAGATAAATATCAGCAAGTAGGTGAAGTTACAAACAAGAAATCTGAATAGTGACAATTGACTTTGCTTCATTTTCAAAGTTTCTACTGACTCATATAACTATAGTCATTTTAATATTTTTAATATTTTGTTCTTCATGCATTTATTGGATATCTCATTTATCACTGCATTAAGTATTTCTATTAATAATATGTGCTGATATTTTCTGTGTGGATAGTCATTTGGGGTTGGATTCTGCTGTTTGTTTTTTTCTGTTGAAACATGATCAAGATGTAAATGTTGAAACATGATCAAGATGTAAACTCCTTGAGGACAGATAGGGTCTACATTTCTATATTAGCACTTAGCTCTCTGTTTTTTAAACAGACGTTGAAAAGATTTTTTTTAATGGTTTCAATTTGAGATTTTTTACCTCTAAGTGTTTTTATTGAAGAAGTGGGGCAGAAAGAATTTTTTAAAAATGATAGTCATCACTTCTAAAATTTGATTTAAAATCCTTATAATTTGAGGGGGTTTTACTTTTAGGTCTTTGATTCAATTTGAGTTGATTTTTGTGTATGGTGATAAGTAGGGGTGCTGTTTTAATCTTATTTATGTAGTCAGCCAGTTTTCCTGCACCATTTGCTGAATAGGTTCTCCTCTCTCCAGTGGCTGTTGGTGGGGGCTTTGTCGAAGGTGAGTTGGTTGAGAAATTGAGTTCTTGCTTCCAGGACCTCTATCCTGTTTCACTGGTCTATATTCCTGCTCTTGTACCAATACTAGGCTGCTTTGATTGCTATAACCTTATAATATTGTTTAAAGTCTAGAAGTGTGATATGTCTCACTTTAGTTTTTTTACTGAGGATTGTTTGGGCTATTTGTGGTCATTATATTTCCATATGAATTCCTGTATTGTCATTTCCAGGTCTGAGAAGAATGATGCTGGTAATTTAATGGTTATTGCATTAAATCTGTAGATTGTCTTGGGTAGGATGAACATCTTGCCTGTATTGATTATTCCAATCCATAAGCATGGGACATTTTTTTATTTGATTGTGTCACCTTTGAGTTTGAGTAATGTTTTGTAGTTTTCATTGTAAAGGTCTTTCACTTCTCTGGTTAGGAAGATGAAAAGGTATTCTCTTTTTTTGTATGTGAGAATTATGAATGTGCTTGTACTTTTTATTGGGGCTTCTGTTTGTTTATTGTTGGTGTATAGATGTGAAACTTTCTTTTTCATGTTTATTTTATACACTGAGACTATGCCAAAGTCCTTTATCAACGAAGAAGATTTTTGACAGATTTGTGTTTTCAAGGTTTAGAATCATGTCATCTGCAAAGAAGGATGACTCAATTTTCTTGTTTCCTATTTGGATATCCCTGAATTCCTTCTCTTGTCTGATTGCTCTAGTAAGGACTTCCAACACTATGTTGAACAGGAGGGGTAAGAGTGGGCATCCTTGTCTTGTTCCACCCTCAGTGGAAATGGTTCCAATTTCTGTTTAATAGCATGTTGACTGTAGTTTTCTCATGGATGGCTCTTACTATTTTGCAGTATGTTCCATATATGCCTAAATGTTTGAGCATTTTATCAAGAAGGCATGCTGAATTTTATCAAAAGCTTTTTCTGTCTCTTATGACATAATCTCGAGGTTCTTGTTTTTACATCTGTTGATGTATTTCATAACATTTATGGCCTGTAAATGTTGGTGGAAACCTTTACCCTGGAGATGAAGCCTACTTGGTAATTTTCAGTGATTTTTGAGATGTGTTGTTGTATTTGATTGGCTAGAATCTTGTTGAGAATTTTAGCATCTATGTTAATCACAGTTATTGGTCAGAGTTTCTCTTTCTTTGTTGGATCTTCACCCAGTTTGGATATCCATATAATGTTAGCATCATAAAATTATTTGGGTACAGTACCATCTTTCTCAATTACCTGGAATACTTTCTATAGGATGGGTACCAGCTCCTCTTTTTATGTTTTGTATAATTCTGCCGGAAAGCTCTCTGGCTCAGAGTTTTGTTTTGTTTTTTTTTTTCAGGTAGTTTTCTTATGGCAAAGTTCATTTCCTGGGTTAAGTTATTGGTCTACTTAGGGTCTCAATTTTCTTTTGTTTCAACCTGGGGAGGCGGTGTAATGCCAGAAATCCTCCATTGCTGCATCCTGCATGGAAAGTTGTAAAGGATCCTGAAGGTGGAACAGTGCAGTATAACACAATTCACAAGACATTTTAGGTTAGAAAGTGAGGGATTAAGACGCGCTTGGTTTCATGTGACAAAGGCCCCGAGTCTCTTACCCAGCAGACTTTTATTTGTACAAAATAATGTAGTTAAGTAAGCCTTCAAGGACAAAGTACAGACAGTGCAAAGGAAACTCCCTGTTATGATTGTAGAAAGATTTCACAATAAAGTGTGACTGTTTACAGGATATAATGCAGCTGCTTGCAAGACAATGTATGATTTTTTATCTAATCCAAAACAACAGACACTGCACTTTTATAACTTGTTTCCTCAGACATGCCCATCTGGTTTTGCCATTATACACATCCTTGGCTGGTTGTGACTTTGCACATACAAGTATGTTTTCAGCAGAGTTAGCAGGGCAGGGTCTCAAACAATCTAGTTAGGCCAGTGATAATTGGTCCGTAGGACTCAACAGTAGAATGATATGGTGTGGCCTTGCACCTGTATATTTAGATATGACATGGGCAGACATGACTCAAGAGTTGGAACTTCAGAAAACTTTGGGTTTTGGAAGCCGTTGAGTTTTTTTAAAGTCCAATGACTTCTCATAGGTTAATTTAGGGCCTCTTCAAAACCTGCTTTCTGACTTCCCCTCTCTTCTGAATCCCTCCTGTCTCTTAATGTTTCCAAAATAAAAAGCACTTTTTTCTGTTTGTTGGTTTTTTTGAGATGGAGTCTCACTCTGCAACCCAGGATGGATTGCATTGGCATGCTCATGACCACCACAGTCTCCACCTGCTGGACTCACGTGATCCATTTGTCTCAGTCTTTCAGGTAGTTGAAACCACTGACATGCACAATCATGCCAAGTTCATTTTTTAAATTTTATTTTTTTGATTTATTTTAGAGATGATCACTTGCCATTTTGTCCAGGCTGGTCTCAAACCACTGGCTTCAGGAAGCCCTCTCTTGCCTCTGCCTCCCAAAGTGCTGAGATTACAGACATGAGTCACAGTGCCTGGCATGAAAACTGCTTTGAAATGATAAAGGTCTAATCAAATCTAGGATAAATTGCTTATTATAAAAGTCAGGTGTCTGTCCCTTTGGTTTTCAAACTTAATGCCTGTTTTAGTCTCCTCCCTTTTAGATCTGTCTAATATATAAGGGGACATTACCAGGCACAAATCTGATACCCAGAGATGCACAATGTGTATTTGTTTCATTTTGTTTTGTTTTTTGAGTCAGAGTCTCACTCAGTCGCCCAGACTGGAGTGCAGTGTCATGCACATGGCCACCGCAACCTTGACCTGCTGGGCTCAAGCAATCCTTCTACCTCAGCCTTCCAAGTTGCTGGAATCACAGGCATGCACCATCATGCCCAGCTAATTTTTTTTGTGTATGTGTTGGTGACTAACTCCATCAACCATGGTGGCAGATAGAAAAGCAGCTACTTTTACAAATATTTTCTCTTTTTCTTCCTTACTGAACTTTTATTATTACTAATGCTTTCATTCATTCTTGAAGGTTTTTTAGGTAAGCAGTCATAACACTTGCAGGTTAGTTTGACTCAGAGAAAAAAATATGTACTTTGGATTTGAATAGAGTCAGGTTTTTATCTGGATTTTGCACTTGTGAGAACTTGAACAAGTTTCTTAACTCCTCTGAGGTTCCTTTTCGATTTTCTTACAAAAATTAATAATAACTACTCATATAGTAAAACTGCCTAGCACTATATAGTAGGTACCTGACACATGTTAGCAAATGATATTCAACTTTTTATATGTTTCTCTGGATTCTTTCAATTGTTAACATTTTCTCACTTGCCTCTTTTGTCCCCTTTCTCTTTGTAACTGTCTTTTTCTAAATGAGTGTTTTGTTTTGACTCTGGTTTAGACAAAATTTCATAATTTAATGAAGATGACTTCATTGGTGGTGGTATTATTTAACAATCATATATTTATTGAAAAACCAACCATCTGTAATATATATTACTTTTTTCTTTAAATTATTATAGTACCCTACCTCCTGAAGAAAACACAGTTAACTTTTAGGTAAATATATGTACATATGTGTGTATCTGAAACATACAGGCATGTAAGGACTCACAGACTCAGTGAATTCCTTTAATTCTCAGGTCCTGGCTTCCTGAGATAAAATAATTCCTATGCAGGAAGGAGGCAAGAGTGTCAAAATCAGCACTTCATCCTTGACCAGAGACTAGTTTCAGAGAAGACCCCAGAATCAACAACAAAACAAATAACAGAGTTGCTGTCTATTGCGGAAATCGCCAGAAAATGTCCAAGTCCCAAGTGAGTTTTAGATTTATATGTTGATTTCCCATTTGGTTTTACAGAGGATTTGGGGAGGTTTGGTAATACTTATTTTAAACAAAATAATACTTTTTTTCTGCGTTTATGAGAACTACTCCCTGCCAGACACAGCTTATATAGCTAAGTGTTAGAATTCAGTAAGAAAAAAAAAAGGTGGCTAAACATCAACTCCACAGTCAAATTGCAATGGAAATATGTGAATCATATGCTTGTACAGATAGCTTCAAGTTAGAGCACAGATTATAGCCCATGAGTTTCTAAGTAGTTAATAAATCGAGGAGAAAATTTTCTCTAATGAAGTCATGTATCACTTAACAACGCATATAAATTCCAAGAAATGTGGCATTAGACATTGCTTAACTATAGGTTTAGGCCAAGCATGGTGACTCAAGTCAGTAATCCCAGCACTTTGGGAGGCAGAGGCAAGAGGATTGCCTGAGCTCAGGAGTTCGAGACCAGCCTGGGGAACTTGGTGAGATCTCGTCTCTGCAATAAATCAAAGAATTAGCCAGGCATGGTGGCGCATGTCTGTAATTTCAGCTACCTGGAAGGCTGAGGCAGAAGGACCACTTGAGACCAGCAGGTTGAGTCTGCGGTGACCGTAGCCAATGCACTCCAGCATGGTTGACAGAGTTAGTTGCCAACTCAAAAAAACAAAAAAACAAAAAGCAAACAACAAAAATAATCTGGTGGGCGTGGTGACCCTCACTTGTGGTTCCAGCTACTGGGAAGTCTGAGGCTGAAGGATTGCTTGAGTACAGCAGGTCAAGGCTGCTGTTGCCATGAGCATGCCATTGCACTCCAGTCTGTGTGACAGAGTTAGATTCTGATGTGCATGCACGTGCACGCACACATACACACATACACACACACACACACACACACACACACACACACACACACATGAA
>NW_007245823.1:70212-98829 GCF_000164805.1 Carlito syrichta | reverse complement strand
CTTCCAAGTAGCTGGAATTACAGGCATGCGCTACCACGTCCAGCTGATTTTTTAAAAATTTATTGTAGAGATGAGGTCTCGCTGCCTCATCTCTACAATAGGCGGGTCTCGAACCCGCGGACTCAGGCAATTCACTCACCTCAGCCTCCCAAAGGTGCAGGATTACAAGCTGAGCCGCCGAGCCCAGCTGGTCCTAGCTTTTTTACATTTATCTCTATTACAGCATTTATAGTATCACACAACTTATATTTGCTTATATATTTGTACCCTTATTAGATTGTAAAATCTTATTTATCTTTGTACCTTCAGTACCCAAGACTATATGACTTATGGTTTTAAATATATATATTTCTATGTACTGCATGATTTTGTGATAATTAAAGTCCTGTTTCTGAAAGCCTTTGCTTTCACTACAGTCCATTTTTATTTCATTCTTCTCCAAACTTCTCTTGTTTTCACTCAGTAGTAGATAGTAACAAATATGTATAGAATTCTTACCATAATAAACATGACAGAAAACTATTATGGTGCTTATAATGTGCTAAATACTGTTTTTTTCTATCTGTGAATCTATCTATCTAATCTACTTATCATCTATCTATCTAATCTATCCATTTCTATCATCTGACATCATGGTTAATTTTGTCTGTCAATTAACTGAGCTAAAAGATGCCAAGATGACTGCTAAAACATCATTTCTGGGTGTGACTGCAAGGGTGTCTCCAAAAGAGATTAGCATTTGAATCAATAGACTGAGTAAAGAAGATTGCCCTCACCAGTGTTAGTGGGCCTCATCTCATCTGTTAAGGGCCTAGAGAGAACACAACAGTGGAGGAAGGGTTAATTTGCTATCTCTCCTTGAGCTGAGACCTCTCTCTATCTTCTACCCTCAAACATCTCTGCACTCTGGTTCTGAGGCCTTTCCATTCAGACTAAATTACACTACCAGCTTTCCCCGTTCTTCAGCTTGCAGATGCCACATTGTGGCATGTTGTGGGACTCCATGAACTCTAAAATAACATGAGGCAACTCCTACAAATCGCCTCATACTCTCACACACACACACTCATACATACACACACACACACACACACACACACACACACACACACACATGAAAAAAGAAAAAGAAATTGCCCTTTATCTGCATAAGTAAGTAGAAATCAGGAAAAATGTTCTATTACATGGCTCACTTTCATTCAAGGATGTGGCTGTGGGTTACACCTGGGAGGAGTGGCATCTACTAGACCCTAATCAGAAGAAACTGTTTCAAGATGTGATGTTGGAAAATTTCAGCAATGTTGTATCAATAGATAAGCACAGATTCTCTCTGTAATGTAAGTGACCAATTGTCTTAGCTTTTTTCAGTGCTAAAAGGGGTGAGGTCTCACAAATTCTTTACCTTTTGGACTTGAGTTTATGCATCATAGATTTTTAGTATCTTTCTGGTTTCTAAAAGAGTGTGTTTCTCTCACCACTAAAGTGAATGCCTTTATTTATTATTCTTTCCATTAAAGTAATCCTTGTCATTTTCCAGTGGTCTTGAAGTCTAAGAATTTGGGTACATGGTTCTCTAAATTTTTCTTACATACAGGTATCAAGTTACTAAAGCTGATGCATTCTTCCAGTTGGAGTAAGGAAAACCATGGATAATAGAGGAAGAAATCCAGAGTCAGATCCATCCAGGTAAGTGAAAAGCACCACTATCCAGGTGCTGAAGTTTACACCTGTAATCTTAGCACTTTGAGAGGCAGAGATGAGAGGATTTCTTGAGTCCAGGAGTTCAAGAATACCCTGGGCAACATAACAAGACCTCGTCTGTACAAAAATAAAAAAAAAAAATTAGCCAGACATTGTGACACATGCCTGTATTCCTAGCTACTTGGGAGGCTGAGGTAGAAGGATCACCTGAGCCTCTGAGTTTGAGGCTGCAGTGAACCTTGGTCATATCACTGCACTCCATCCTGGGCAAGAGAGTGAGACTCTGACTCAAATATAAACAAACAAACAAATCAATAGATAAAATATAGCAGGATGGGAGAAATGTAAGTAACATCTCAGTTGGTCAGAAATGGGAGGCACCTCTGACATATTTGGAGAAATCTTTTTGAAAGTCTTAAACTCTCATTGAAGAATGAAGTTATGATGGAAGAACAGTTGAAGTAAGCTCGCCACATACCTTAATATTGCCTCAACTTTTTAATTTCTCCATGTTAGAACAACTTTGTTTGACTTTTGAAAGACGATGTGTTCTTCTTTTATGTTCTTTGAACAAATCCTTCTCTGGTTTTCCTTGGGACTTTCTTTCCTGGTTAGTGTTTCTCCCCAGAATCTTTAGTTTACTAGCTTTACCTTGCCTCCATCCCTCTAATTCATGGTTCTGCCTCCATTTTCTTTGTTTTTGTTTTTTTGAGTTGGAGTCTCATTCTGTCACCCAGATTGGAAAGTAGTGGCCACTCCCGGCCACTGCAGCCTTGACCTGCTGGGCTCTTGTGATCCTTCCGCCTCAGCCTTCCAAGTAGCTGGAACTACAGGCACGCACTACCACATCCAGCTAGGTTTTGATTTATTGTAGAGATGAGGTCTCGCCAAGTAGCCCGGGAGGGTCTCAAACCCATGGGCTCAGGCAATCCACTCACTTCAGCCTCCCAAAGCACGGGATTACAAGCTGAGCCACCGAGCCTGGCTTCTGCCTCCATTTTCTTATACTCTCATATATTCATAAATTTCACTCCCTCATCATTTTGTGTGTATCCCATACGTCTTATAGTTTTTTCTAACTTTTTTCTTCTTCCTCTCATAAATGTCTCAGGCTTTCATTCTCTACCTTCAGTCTCATTTTCTCTCCTCTCCTTGGCCTTTACTATGAGTTTCTGCCTCTTCTATTACATGATCACCATGGATTCATTGGTCACCTTTGTAGAAGATGCCTGGCAGGTCAATGATTAACAGAAGGGCATCAAGAACACCCAAGCAAACTTGAAACTCTGAAGAGTCACCACAAATATCATACATTTGGGAAAATATTGTCTTATTCAAGCTCAAACCTTCATGTCTCTTTAACTCAAAGATCACATACATTCAACACACTTGGGAAACATCTAAAACTTAATTTAGTGTACATTATTCAAAATAGAAGCAATGAAAGAAATGAAGATGAATTTAATGGTTATGACAGTTTTTTCATTATACTGAGCATGAGAAAATTTCTATTGGAGAGCAGTATAGTGCATATGATGTGTGTAAGAAGGCATTCGGTAATAATTTAAAACTCATTAGACACTGGAAAATTCAAACAGAGGAGATGCACTATGGTGACTGTGGAAAAGCCTTTTCCCAAAAGTCAGACCTCATGAAGCATCAAAGAACTCTCTCAGGTGAGAAATTCTGTGGATGCAATAAATGTCAGAAAGCCTTCAACTGAAAGTCCCAGCACATTTTACACCAGAGAACCCATACAGGAGAAACACCTTATGAATGCCAGAAATGTGGGAAAGTTTTATTAATATGTCATGCTTTAATAAACATCAAAGAACTCAAAAATAGAGAAATGTCAAATATGTGAGAAAAGCTTCCTCGATAAGTCACAACTTACTTTACATCAAAGAGCTCATACAGGAGAGAAACCCTATGGTTGCAGCAAATGTCCAGGCTGTTCTCAAACCCCTGGGCTCAGGCAATCCTCTCACCTTAGCATCACAGAGCGCTGGGAATACAGGCTAGAGCCAAAGAGCCCAGCAGGCCTTAAGGCATATTCAAGCTGTCTCTGTCATTTCTCACTGCGACTGCAGCTGGGGTGAGCTTGGACCGTGAGAGGCCAGGCCGGAGCGGAGAGGAGCAGACACAAAGTGACAGAACGGCACAAAAACCTCAGGTCCTCATCCCATCATCTTAGTTGCAAGCGAGGAACTGCAGCCTTGATAGCATAGTCAGGGAAAGAAGAGTGTTAAAGCAAAATATAATTGGAAACCAGGCCTGACAAATCTCTGAGCAAACAAGACGAGTTAGGTCTTTAAACAGTCTTAACTTTGCTTCGCCTCCAATCCTAAACATCCCTTGAGTCGTTTTGGGTATATGCTCAGGTTAGGGGAAAGCAAAACTTAATCCCAGCCAATCAAGAGCAGGCAACTAGCATATAATCACGTCAGAGACTCCGACAGGGCAAATAAAAAAATCAGGTTCATTGCCAGGTACGGTGGCTCAAGTCTGTCATCCCAGCACTTTGGGAGGCCGAGGTGAGAGGATTGCCTGAGCCCACGGGTTTGAGACCAGTCTGGACAAAATGACAAGACCTTGTTTCTACAATATTAAAAAAAAAAAAAATCTGGGTATGGTGGCACATGCGCGTGGTTCCAGCATCTTGGAAGGGTGAGGCAGAAGGATCGAATGAGCCCAGCAGATTGAGGTGCATGCCACTGCACTCCAGGCTTCGCGACAAAGAGTGAGACTCCAACTCAAAAAGAATCAAGTTTATAACTATAACCGATCATTAAGTTGTTTTTTTAATCTCCCTATCCATCTTGCCTCTAAAGCTTCCAGTGCAGGTGCCCCAAACTTCTTTTGGTTTGATACTTCCCGATTCACAAGCCACTGCTCAGATAAACTCTAGAGCAGGGGTCCCCAAGCTCCGGGTCGCGGACAGTACCGGTCCTGGCCTGTTAGGAACCAGGGGGCACCAGAGGGGGTACGCGCCGGGCAATCCGAGCTCTGCCTTGGGTCGGATCGACCACATTAGATGCTCCTAGGAGCTCGGACCTGGAGGTGAACAGCGCATACCAGGGATCTGCAGCGCGCACACCTTCTGAGAATCTAGTGCCTGATGATCCAACCCTCTGCCCCGGCCTGGAAAAACTGTCTCTCACGAAACCGGTGCCTGATGACAAATGTTCGGGGATCGCTGCTCCAGAGAACTGTACTGAGTTCCGGGTTTTTGTATTTACACCAGCCATCCTGGGTAGTGACACAAAAACCGGCCTTTCCCTTTTGTACGGCATATCTTCCAAGATGGCCGCCCCCAGAGTGCGAAGGCGCAGGACGCGGACATATTACATCCTAGTGTGCCCCCGGAGTCTATTAGCCCGAGCTTCCGAGAAACTTGTTGGACCCTCCTCGGTCACCGTAGGCAGATGCCAATTCCGGGCTTAAAGGACGGAAGCGGAAGAATTCTTGGAATTTACGCTGAGCTTCCAGAGGTGTCCGGAGGAAGTAGGTCGAGTGTGGGGGTCGCTAGGTGTAGTAGGTTAAGTGGACAGAGAGGATCTGTGGGAGTCCATGGGGAGAGCTGGTGGTCCGTGACGGCGGATGTGAAGTTGGGTGCCTTTGCGGTCACGCGTGGGAGAGCTCTGTGTCAGGCGTTAAAGGTCTGTCGAGTTCAGCGACTGAGAACTCTGGCATCAGAGTTTGAGGTCTTTGCGGGTCACACTGTCACTGGGGCTCAGCGAGGGAGAACTCTACGGGAATGTGATATTTGTCCACGAAAGCGGTGTTTGGAGTCGATACGGGGCGCGGTGATGAGGCCGGTGTGATGGTCAGCGCGAGAGTGTCTGCTATGGGTTTCGGGGTTAATATGGGATGTGTGTTAAGTGTATGGGGAGTGTCGGTTCAGAGGCTTGTAAAACCTGGTATTTGCACGCCCAGCAGTGCCTGCTTGAACTCTGCTGGAATCATACTTGGCATGTGCAAAGTCACAACCAGCCAAGAATGCAAAGCCAGATAGGCATATATGCTGAGACAAGTACTTAAGTGCAGTGTCTATTGTGTTAGAATAGATAAGAAGTTATACATTATCTTCCAAGCAGCTGCACTATATCTTGCAAACCATTGCGCTTTTTCACAAAAGCTTTCTAAGATCAAAACAGGGAGTTTTCTTTGCACGGTCTGTACTTTGTCCTTGAAGGCTTACTTAACTGCATCATTTTGTACGAATAAAAGTCTAAAAAACTTTTAAGAAACTCGAGGCCTTTGTTCCCTGAGACAAAGTGGCTCCTGGTCCCCCATTTTCTAACCTAAAAGTGTCTTGTGAATTGTGTTATACCACGCCGTTCCTCTTTCAGCATCCTTTATCACCCAACTGCGCCGGACGCAGCACTTCTGATTTTAGGTTATGCACAAGAGCAAAAGTTTAGAAATAAATGATTAGTTTGTCGCTTCGTTCTACTCATGTTATTATATGTAGGTCATCAATTGATTCCTTTCTCTTTTCTAGTCAAGCATTTTTGTCATCTGCAAATTTTACACAAGTGGCAATTGTGTGCACTGTGGAGTAAGAAGAACCTGCTTCTGCCTCTAAGTTAAGTAGGTTAGCCATTGAGAAAGTTTTATCATTTGTGAAAAAAAAAGCTGTCATAATTTCTATTTTATAGAATCATTGTGAAGATTAATTGAGCAAATGTTTGAGTTTTGTTTTGTTTTGCTTTATGTCGGAGTCTCACTCTGTCACCTAGGCTGAAGTGTAGTGGCATATTTATACATGGCTCACCACAAACTTGTCCAACTAGGCTCAGGTGATCCTTCTGCCTCAGTCTCCACCTGGGACTATGGGTGTGTGCCACAATGCCTAGTGTTTTTTAAATTTTTCTGTAGAGATGATGTCTTGCTCTGGTGGCTAATCTGATTTTAAATTCCTGGGCTCAAGCAGTCCTTCTGCCTTACCTTCCTAAAGTGATGAGATTACAGGTATGAGTCATGGTGCCTGACCCAAATTCTTATCTTTTTCCAAAAGATATTTAGGATGTTGAGTGTGTATGTGAGTGTGTGTGTGTATGTGTGTGTGTGTAATAAGTTCAAGAAAATAGCCATTCCATTTTTAGGCTATCATGAATTATAATGAGCAATACAGCATTTTATGAAATGTTTTTTCAGTATTGTTTATTAATAGATCATCATATGGCTTTTCTCTTCAGACCTATTAATTTTTTATTGGATACTGTTGACTGCCAACTTGATATCCATGCTCCTTTTGTTTGTTGTGAAAATTCCTATTTTATTTAGTTAGCTGTTCATCTTGGAATTTGATCTTAACCTCAGTTCAGTAGGAAATTTAGAATAGTCTTACCAATCGGGTAGTAGTCTTACCCTTACCAAATAGGGTAGTTTAACTGTCACTCTTAATTTTCTTGCCAGGTTCCTTCCAGTCATGAGCATTTGGCAGAACTCAGATCTATTTGGTGTGAGAGAAGTCTTCTGTGAGCTTCTGGGAAATGTTTGGGTCCTGAATTTTTCTTTCTTTTTTTCTTTTGAATTGGAGTCTCACTCTGTCACCCAGGCTGGAGTGCAGTAGAATGTTCCCAGCCACCACAGCCTCAACCTACTGGTCTCAGGCAATCTTTCCACCTCAGCTTTCCAAGTAGCTGGAACCAGGTGTACATCACCACATCTGGCTCATTTTTTAAATTTATTGTGAGATGCGGTCTCACCGTGTTGCCTAGACTTGGTCTCAAAATTGTGGAATCAGGCAGGCCTCTGACCTCTGCCTCCCAAAGTGTTGAGATTTCAGGCCTGAGCCACCACACCTGGCTCCTGGACATTCAACTTTAGGGTTTTCAGCTTCAGCCTATTCATGCATGACTGTCTCCTCTCTCTTGGCCGTGGTAGCGCGTGCCTGTAGTTCCAGGTTCTTGGAAGGCTGAGGCGGAAGGATCACCAGAGCCCAGCAGGTCAAGGCTGCGGTTGCTGGGAGCAGCCGCTGCACTCCAGTCTGGGTGACAGAGTGAGACTCCAACTCAAAAAAAAAAAAAAGGCATGGTGTGAAAATAAACTTGCTCTCTCTTGCTCCTTGCTACCTGGGAGATAGCCCTCCTAATCCCGCTGTTTCTTTGTCTCTTTTTTTTTTTCTCCTTCCCTCCCCCCATGCAGGCCCTGCTCAGCGGAGGCTGGAACCCTGCATATTTGGTAATAAAAGATGGAAGTTCTATGCTCGAGAGATCACTGTTTCTGGTAGAAACATGGCTTTAGATATCTGATCACAGCTGCCAAGCAGGTTCACGATAGATAGAAGACAGAGTACATCCCAGAGTTGCTAGCCATTTCCTAAGAACAGAAGAAAATGACCAAAGCCCAGGTGAGTTTGTTTTACCTATTTAATCCTATGTTTTTCAATGGATATGTTGAAACAGACAGATTTATTAAGTGAGACAGTATATGTTGATAGAAATTAGTGTCTGTTGAAAAATAAGTTTAAGTTATAAGCATACAATCTGGTCAAATTAAGGAGAAAGGTAGGTAGGACATGGAATTTTTTACAGCAGAATGACTGTGTGTGTAAGACCCTACGGGTTGCCTTTGCTTTGAACCGTATCATCTCTTGGCAGCTGTAATAACAAAAAAACCATGAAACGTGTTGTGATAGCATTGAGAAGAAGGCAAGGCAGTTTTTCAGGGGAAGTAAGCATGTCGTTGCTCTTAGATTTTAAGAAACGTATTTTCTTCAGGAAGGTTTTGTGGTAGATAGTGTCCTTCAAATCGCCCTTGTCATATAGGTAAAGGATGTTTCATTTTGCTTTTTCTTATTGTTCTTTGGGGTCAGCTAAGAAGATAATGCCAAAGGAAAACTGGATTTTACAAAATTCCTCAAATACAGTATGCCTTGAAAATAGAGCCTTTTGGTAGTCTGACTTTATCTGGAAATAAAGCCTGGATTATCCAATAGAGTGAATGGGCTGCTTAAACTTTGAATGGGCCCCCATGAAGAAGAATTTTCTCAGCCAGATATTTGTTATTGAAGTCAGAAGCTGGCTGAAAGTTCCATTTTTTGGTAATAGTTTGAAACAGATACTGAGAGTGTTTCTGTCTTAGCTTCTTAATCTCAGGTTCAAAAATTGAAGTTGGTACCAATGATTCTGGTTTTGTCTTCATAATTTTTTAAATGAATTTTATTTATTTATTTATTTTATTTTATTTTTTTGTCAGAGTCTCACATTGTCACCCTGTTTGAAGTGCAGTGACACACTCGTGGCCACCACAGCCTTGACCTGGTGGACTCAGGCCATCCTTTTGCCTCAGTCTTCCAAGTAGCTGGAACTATAGGCACACACCACCACACCTGGCTCATTTTTTTATCTATTGTAGATACGAGGTCATGCTAGGTTTTCGGGCTGGTTTTGAACTATGGGCTCATGCATCCTCTTGTCTCCACCTCCTAAAGTGCTGGGATTACAGATGTGAGCCACCATACCTGGCCGTAATTTTTAAATTAGAGAACAAAGTCTTGTTATATTGTTTAGCTGGATCTTGCATTCCTGGCCTCCAGTGATCCTCTCACTTGGCCTCCCAAAGTTCTGGGATTACTTGTGTAAACCACTGCACCTGGCCTGGTCTTCATATTTTTAATTACTAAAATGATATGTGACAATATATACATGTAAGAGATTCAAGCACATAGAAGTTTATATATCAAAAGACAATATCACCTGTCACCCTTCTGTCCAAACCCCAACTGAAAGGGTAACAAATGTTAATAGTTTGGGTTTTCATCTAGTCCCTTCCTATGACATGTGATAGAATACGTCCACATTTATATACAGTTCTATTATACATACATATATGCATTTATACAGATATAATTGCATATATTATAATTTTTTATGTATCTTAGATCACATTATATAATTTAGGAGCTTGATTTTTTCCATTTAAGAGAATGACTTGAGTATCATTTATATCCATGTTTATACATCTACCTCATTGATTTTAAAATTCGTATAGTATATTATAGCATAGAGATGTTGTAATTTAACTCTGCTTTTGTTTGACTTGAAGATTATTGATAGATTTTGACTATTATAAACAAAGGAATAATAAACATTATTATCGTACATTATTTTTTAGCTATGCAGATCATTGCCTCAGTGCTTTTCTTAGAGTAGAAGGATTAGCAGATTTCCATGGTCCTATGGTGTGTGAAATAGTCACAGTGTGCATATTTCATCTTGGAGAAAGGAGAAGATCATGTTCCTCTATCTGTTTTTCACATCATCTGTTGATATTCACCTTAGAATGCATTGGATATGTTGTTATAGGGATCATTATCCTTCGAAGATGTAGCTGTGTACTTCACCAGGGAGGAGTGGCAGCTTTTGGACCCAATTCAGAAGGTCCTTTACAAGGAGGTAATGTTGGAGAACTACGGCAATCTTTTGTCAGTAGGTAAGGACAGCAACCCAGTCAGTTACGCTTTCTTTTTTGTTTGGGGATCTCTCTATGCTTCCTTGACGATTTAAAGATTTGGACTGAAGGCATTGCATATCATAGACTTTTCTCTTTTTTGTCGTAAAACATCCATAACATAAAATTTGCCATCTTACCCATTTTTAAGTGTGTGACTCAGTGGGATTAAATGCATTCAGTGTTGTGTTGCCACCATCTCCATTGTCTTTTTAACTTTTTTCATCTTATAAAACTGAAACTCTGTTCCCATAAAATATTAACTACTTATTCTTCTCCCACTCTCCCCCAGTTCCTGGTGCCCATTGTTCTATTTGCTGTCTTTATGATTTTGACTACTCTAGGTATCTGATATAAGTGGAAAGATACAGGATTTGTCTTTTTTATGACTGACTTATTTCACTTAGTACAATGTCCTCAAGGTTCGTCCATGTCATAAATGTGCCAGAATTTCCTTCCTTTTTAACACTGAATAATATTCTTTTGTGTTTATATATGCCACATGCTGCTATTTCATTTATCTGTGTGGTTTTTCTTTTGTTGTTGTTTTTTTTGATCAGAGTGTCACTCTCTTTCCTAGGCTGCAGTGCAGTGGCAAACTATGGCCACTGCAGCATATACCTGCTGGGCTCAGACGATCCTTCCACCTCAGCTTGGAACTACAAGCATGTGCTACCATAGCTGGCTTATTTTGTGATTTACTGTCGAAATGAGGTCTCGCCAACTTGCCCAGGCTGGTCTCAAACCAATGAGCTCAGGCAGTCTTCTCGCCTTGGCCTTCTAAAATGCTGGAATTTTAGACTTGAGCCACCATGCCCAGCCTCATTTATCTGTCAGTGGACATTTGGGTTGCTTCCATGGTTTAGCTCTTGTGCAAAATGCTGCTATGAACATGGTTGGGCCTATATCTCTTTGAGACCCTGCTTTCTATACTTTTAGGTATATTCCCAGAAATGGAATTGCTAGATCTTACCATAATTTTATTGTTAATTTTTTGAGGAACTGTTTTTAAAGCAGTTTAAACCATTTGACATTCCTACCAGGAGTACACAGTGTTGCAGTTTCTCTACATCCTTGTCAATACTTACTGTTATCTCTTTTGTTTTCTTTGATGATAACCATCCTAATGGGTGTGAATTATGTCATAAACTTTAATTGTCCTTCTTGGCCCAAAGTATGTATTCCATATCCTGAGTAAAAGGTGTTTACTTTGTCAAAGTATAATTGATATGGTCCCTGGAATGTAACTCTCCCATCTTCGTAGATTTCCCCAAGCATATATACTTGGTACCAAGTGTTCAAGGTTTTACTGTTTACAGGGTATCAAGGTACCAAACCAAATTAACTCTTCCATTTGGAGCAAGGAGAACCTTCGTGGATAGTAGAAGGGACGGCCCATAGTCAAAAGTTTCCAGGTAAATGAGTGAAAAATGAAGAAAATGGTGAGGAATTGAAGGGATGATGCTTCTAAAAACTTATTTAGAGAAACTGGCTTATACTAGTTGACCCACAAATCTAATCGACACCTTTGTGTGTCTTTGTTCATTCCTAATTGGGCTTTTCTTTGCCTACTATCAAAGATGATGTCTTCCTTTATTTCTGTTTTCTGCATCTGGTTGCATGCAGTCCATCTCATCTAGGACCCCAAATTCTCACCTGACTCCATTCTTTCCAGTCTGCTCTGCCTTGGCTCACCTCCTGTTCTGTATCTTCCTTGCCTTGAAATTCCCTGCACCTAGATTACTTTGCTATAAGCTTCACTCCCTCCTTAGACATAGCCTTGTCACTTTTAAAGGGCTGTTTTCCTTCCCTGGTAATCACCTCATTTAAGTTCATGTGAAAGCCCCTCACACTTCCTCTCTTAGTGCCTCTTTATCTCCTTATTCACATTTTAATGTATGAAGGACATAGGTGCATAAAATTTAAAATTTTTTAGTTTGGTCATGAGGCATTTTTGTATAATGCAAGGCTGTGCAAAGCGAAGTGTCAAATAGTTCCCCTGCCTTCCTAACTTCTGATTTTTTATCTCCTGCTGATTGTTCTATTAATAGTTTTATTCATTCTCAAGGCCTGAGGTCTCTGTCCTCTGATAGAGTCTCCCAGATTGACATCCCTACTACTACTGATGTCTAATATACACCCGCATCTCCTGTATATTGCCAGCCACTAGGACAGAATTTCTCCATCCTCTATGTGAAAGCAAAATCCTTTCTTCCAGATTTTTCTACCATCATAGATTTTATTTATATATCTAAAGATTTAAGCTCTTCTTCTGACAAATAGCCTGAACTCTACATCTTCCTTTCTGTAGTCTCATCTACCCTCTAATTCTATGTTTTGCCTGCACCCAGGACAATTATCCTCTGAATCCTCCTTTTTTCAGCTACAGTGGTAGAAACTGGGGTCACCTTTCCTCCTGGCAAATCCTTCCATGCCTTGTGGATTTTATTTGGGTTTTGTTATGTTGTTCTGCCCTCTGGTGGCCAGTCACCTTGAGTCTTCCCTGTTGACTGTTCTATTTCTGAATGTCTGCTATTCCTGTTAATTTTTATTGTTTTGAAAAGGTTTATTGAAAATTTCACCTATTTTCGAAAGTGGCTTGCAGCAATGCCCCCATTGCTACATACACTGAGTGGTTTCTGATTTTCTGTTAATTCCTTTTGATGTTATAGCTACATTCCTCTGTGAGTAGGGAGCATTAAAGCCATGGAACTTGAGGAGACGTGAGGAGTGAGTGATGGCTGAAAAAGTAAGAGGTCCACATATATTTAGAGATTGAGAAGAACCAAATCAAGTGGAATATGTGTCAGGACCATGGTTGGAGAGTTGGATGATGTCCCAGAAACAAGTGACAAAATTATTCCCAAGAGGTGGAAGTGATATATTTTGTTGCATGCTATAATGTCAAATAGCATGAGGACTGACATCAGTGCCTTTGATCATGTTGCATTTTTACATCTAGATAATTCCCTTTTCCACTGTGAGCTTTCTTTTGTACCTCCATGGTGTAGTTTTTTGACTACAGCAGAGCACTCTGGGAATTCCACCTTCCTGACTTCTGGCTGCTTTGTGTCTATGTCGCACTGATGCAGCAATGGTTCTGTATTATATGTGTATTATTTTACTAGTTGGTGTGAGGCTACTCTTTCCACATAAAGAAAAGAGTCTGTGTCTTATATTTCTTTATTTAGTGTAGTCTAAATAGTAATTCACTGACAACAGCTTTAATCATATCTTTCTTGAATGCAGACTTTCATTTGTTTCATTTCTGATTCACAATTTTATTTTCAAATAACAAATGTGTGTAGACCAGAGGGAGCATTTCCATACTACAGGTTGTCTTTCTTGAGATGCTACTTCAGATTGGCTAGATAAAGGCAGGGATCGCAACATATGAAGTTAGAAACACTTGTCAGGTAGTTCTGTTTTGATCCCTATAGTTGAAAACCAGCATTCTAAAAGGATTTGGAGAGATTTTAATGTATGAAGGACATAGGTGCATAAAATTTAAAATTTTTTAGAGTTTGATCATGAGGCATTTTTGTATAATGCAAGGCTGTGCAAAGTGAAGTGTCAAATAGATGAGCTGTTTTACAAGTGGTTCAGAGAGAAAAAGCACGATTTTTGTAAGCATGATCAGATAATTTCTGCAAGAAGAATAGCTGGTTTTGGAATAAAAATGATGGAAGGCCTTGTTGTGGGTCATTAGTTACATTAAAGACTTTGGAGGAGGAAATAGGGAAAGTGATGTTGGATTGGGTTTAGGAGACTATGAGCAAGTAAACAGCTGATTAGTCTGAATTTTATGTTAAAAATTGACTTAGAAAGTGTGAATTTTGTTTGGTTTTGTCTTTTGCTAGTTCTAGAGAGTTTTGCTTGGTAGATGGGTAGTAGCATTATAACAAAAGGAAGGTATAGCTTGGGGTCTAGGATAAATGGAAAAGAAGGCAGGTGAATATTTTCTTCTTGCATAGGGAGTGATTCCTTAAAGCCTCATAATTGATGGGTTCCAGAGATATGGTAGGAACAGAGGTTAAGGAAGAATGTGGTAATAGTTGAAAGAAGACAATTTGGGGATGACTACATCAAAAAGATTATAATGGTGAATACAAGATTTAAAATTCTTGAGTTTGATTATGAGGCATTTTTGTATAGTGCAAGGCTGTGCAAATGGAATTGTCCAATAGAAAGGGGCTGTTTTACAAATGATTCAGAAAGAACAGAGTGCTAATTATGGCTGTACCTGTGTGGCCAGTGTGTTGGGCACTTGACCATATGTATTTACTTGAATTTAATTAAAAGTTAGTAAAATTAAAAATTTAGTTCTGTGGTAACCCTAATTACATTCAAGTACTCAATAGTCACACATGCCTGATGGCTACCATGTTGGAAAACACAGATATAGACCATTTCCTTCATTGCAGAAGGTTCTGTTGATCAGTGTTGGACACAGCTACAGTATTATTAAATTGACTGGAGAAATTGATAGTTTACTAATCAGTAAACTTGTAACTCTTCCCTGGGAAAAGAACAGATGATCCAGGGGCCTATTTTTAAATTCCAAATGGATATATATATATATCTGAATCTATGAATATATGAATCTATTAAACTTTGTGGGGTTGTATCACGTAAAAAATGAACACTTTTTTTTTTACTCTTCCAGAATATTTCCTTTTTTTTCTTTTTTTTAATTATAAAGATATGGGGTGCAATTCAGGGTTAGGTATACAAAAGTCAGTTATGCAGGTACTCTTGTTGATAAGGTATGCCCCTCTCTCCCCTAGCAGTTTCCCTCAACTGCCAATCCCACCTGCCCTCCCTGACAGTTTCCTCTTAGTGCCAATCCCTGTCTTATAATTTTATAATTGTTCAAGATCTGCTTATGAGAGAACATATGGTACTCTGTTCTTTGTTTCTGTGCTAGATCACTGAGTATGATTGACTCTAAATCCATCCAAGTTGCTGCAAAGTCCATATATTTGTCCTTCTTTATGGCTGCATAATATTTCATTGTGTATATGTACCACATTTTTTAATCCAGTCCAGCGTCAATGCGCAACTTGGTTGGTTCCACGTTTTTGCTATTGTGAATAGAGCTGCAACAAACATATGTGTGCTGGTGCTGGTATCTTTTTTGTGGAATGGTTTGAGGAACCCCAGTATACTCCCAGTAAGAAAATTGCCAGGTCATATGGAAGGTCAATTTCTAGTTCTTTTAGAAATCGCCACACTGTCTTCTAAAGAGGTTGCACTAGTTTGCATTCCCCCCAGAAGTGTAGAAGCATTCCTTTTTCTCCACATCCTTGCCAACATCTGTTGTTGTTTGTTTTATTAATGATGGCCATTCTTACTGGGGTTAGGTGGCATCTCAATGTGGTTTTGATTTGCATTTCTCTGATGATGAGTGAGGCTGAGCACTTTTTCTTGTGTCTGTTTGCTACCCATATATCTTCTTTTGAGATGTGTCTATTTATTTCGTTTGTCCACTTTTTAAAGGGGCTTTTTTTTGTTGTTGTTGTTTGTTTTCCTTTTGGCACGTTTGAGTTCTTTGTAGATCCTAGATGTTAAGCCTTTGTCAGATATACAGCTACCTAATATTTTTTCCCATTCTGTGGGCTGTCCCCTGCTCTCTTGATGGTTTTTATTTTTTGTTTTGTAGAAGCTCGTTAGTTTGATGAGGTCCTACTTGTCTATCTTATTTTTTAAGGTATTGGCCTTTAGGGTTCTGAATAGGAATTGGTTGCCAGTTCCAATTTCCATAAGGGTGTGTCCTGCATTTTCTAATTTTCTTATACTTTGAGGTTTTATGTTTAGGTTTTTGATCCATTTAGAGTTAATTTTTCTGTATTGTAATAGGTAGCAGTCCTGTTTCAATCTTCTGCATGTGGTCAGTCAGTTTTCCTAGCACCATTTATTGAATAGGTTTTCCTCTCCCCAGTGGTTGTTATTGAAGGCTTTGTCAAAGATGAGTTGGTTGAGAAATTGAGGGTTTGCCTCCGTAATCTCCATCCTGTTTCTTTGGTTTATGGGCCTGTTCTTATACCAATACCAGGCTAAAAGAACATTTCTGACACCAAATGTGACATAAGGTGGGATTCTTACACCAACCAGTTTTCCAGCTCTCCTGACACCAACTAGATATGCTACAATTGAATTGTAATATTAACTATCTAGACCCTAGGTAGTATAGACCCCACAGTTTAAGGGCTTAGTCCCACAAGACTGTCCCGACTTCAGATGCCAGTCATAAGTCCTGGCCCCCAGGTTACTCACACTTCTGATTTGCCTATAAATCAGGAGTTTCCCTGAATCCCTCTTTAGAGTTGATATTTTCTGCTGACAGCATACAGAATTCAGTTAAACACATTGACTAGTTTATTATTAGAAATATGACAAAAGAATATGGGGGAACAGTCTGATGAAGAGGTATATAGGGTGAGATCTAGAAAGGTCCCAAGCACTGGAGCTCTGTCCCAAGGAAATTGTGATGTGCTATCTCTCATGTGGATGTGTTGATCAACATGGAAGCTCTCTGAACTCTTCGTCTTTTAGGGATTTTTGTGGCAGCCTCATTACATAGATATAATCAGCTATTAACTCAGTCTCTAATCCTTCTCCCCTTCTTGGAGGATGATGACCAGACCCCATCCTGAAGCAATCCAGGTGTTTATCAAGAGTCACCTCATTAGAACAAAACATGCTCCTGTCACCCAGGAAATTTCAAGGGATTTAGGAGCTGTGACAGGGACCAGAGTCAGAGACCAAATATTAGAACAAAAGTGTTCCTAGCATCCCTATCACTTAGGAAATTGCAAGGGATTTGTTATCACAATATTTCAACTCCTACATAGAAAGTTGGACTCTTGACTGCAGTATTACAAAACATGACATTTTAGAAAAGTTTAGTTTTGGTGTGCAGTTGGAATGAGAGAAGAAAGATTTAGTAACAAGGTGTTACTAAATATTTTACCACAACAATCTTGGAATGAGATACTTTGTGTTCTGTATTCTGGTTTTCCAGTTCCATATCTTTTTACTAAAACACGTGTTACTTATTTACATGATTAACACAGATAAGTTTTCTGTGTAGTCATTTTGTATTATCTATGCATATCAGTGTGCCAAACTCTCAAACTTGGAGCGCATGAAGCTCTTGACCTTGTCCTGTCTCCTCTCTCTACTTAGATGATCTCATCTAATCCCATGCAGTTGAAAATGTGTAAATAATGTTTATATGCTCATAACTAAGTTGTTATCTCAAGCCTAGAACTTTCTCCACATTCATAGATTTAACTGTGTACTTTTGTATCTCTCTTGAATATAGAGTATTCATCCTAGATCTGGTAGACGCTATCTGGCACAGTGTGTTACCCCAAATGCCAAGCCTGTGCTCCTACTCTTCCTTGTTTTACTAAATGGCACCAGTATCGATTATTATGCTACACACTGAGGGTCTGTAATCAATTCTTTCCTCTTCCATCTCCAATATTCACGCTAAAAGGGAATATTCGCTTTTTCTCCATCATTCATGACTTTTCCTCCCCTACTATGTGCTTTTTCACTTCTCTCCATCTGCATTGCAATTTTGCATGCTTAAGCTACCCAAACTCTGTCATAGCCTCCTGTCTAGTCTCTTCTATAATTTCATCTCCAATTCATTCTCCATAGAACAGTAATGTTTTGAAGCTGTCAATTCAGAACATGTTGTTTTCTTGCCAAAGAAAGTTTGGTGGCTTACTGTCATTGTTCTTAGTATAAAATCCAATCTCTAATGAAGTCTTCTACAACATTTCTATAGTCTCAATTCTCACAGCCTTGTCAAACTTACATATTTCTACTACACTAAAGCTTGAAATATTGTAGGAACACCAATGTGTTCTCTTATGTTTCTTGATTGTGCCTGTATTTTCACCTCTGGGTTTTGACCTGGCTGTTCCCTTTGCTTGCAATGTTGTTTAATGTTCTTTGCATAACAGTGCTCATTTTTATCTTATTATGTCTGCTTGCTTTGTTTTTCTTGGGGATTTCTATTGTTGACCTACCAATACTTTATCACTTCCTGTGTACTGTTTTTCACATTCTAAAATTATCTTAACTCTTTGCTTAGCTATTAATTCTATTTACTAGCATGACAGCTTTGTGGGGATAGAGAATATATTATTAGTTACCTTAGCATCTAAAATATCACCCCATACAAAGTTTTTTGGAAAAATGGATCCATGCCCTCCATCTGGTTTTGATCTCTTCAGTCTCAGTGTTCTATTTTCAGTTCCATTTTCATTTTGCAAGGTCCTTTTTGGAAAGGAGCTCAAGGAATATTTTTATATTATGGACTATATATGTTGCTAGCACAACATTTTTCCCCTTTTGCTGTTTTAGTGTACTAATTTTTTTTATAGAGCATGGGGTAAATCCTCTTAGACCGAGATCTCATAAAAGCCAACCAAAGATGTTTTTGTACCTCCTGTCCCCTCTGGAAAAAGAAAATGAATATTTTAATTATTCTTTTTTCTAGAAGAAATATGAGAGGTTGACTGTATGCCATGGCACCAAGAAAATCAAAATGAGCTTAAAAACTTAGAAAGATATCAGCAAATTTGTCCTTGGAAATTATTTTAATTTATGCAAAAGTATTGCTTTTTTAACACAAAGGTACAACAAGTTTGGCTCACATTGTAAAACTTTGAAATTTCTTTTAGGTTTTGTTATCCCGAATAGACATTTTGCAGAAAAGGATTATGATGACTTTAGTGGATATGGGAAATCATGTCTCCATTTCAAGCATGGCAAATCTCTTACTGGACTTAAGTACTATAGATGTGTTAACCATAGTAACACTAAATCACAGCTCAATGGCTATCACAAAACTTATGCAGGAGAGAAGCCATATGAATGCAGTGAGGGTGGCAAAGCCTTCTCCAAGAAAGCACAGCTCATTAGACATCAAAGAAGCAAAACAGGAGAGAAACCCTGTAGATGCCATGAATGTGCAAAACTATTCACGAGGAAGATTCAGCTCATTGAACATCAGAGAACTCATAGAGGAGAGAAGCCCCATGAATATAATGAGTGTGAGAAAATCTTCTCCAGAAAGTCCCTGCTCATGGTACGTCAGCGAACTAATACAGGAGAAATATTATACACATACAGTGAATGTGGGAAAGGCTTCAGTAAGAAGTCCCAGCCCACTAGACAACAACGATCTCACACTGGAGAGAAACTGTATGAATGCAGTGTATGTGGGAAAGCCTTTTCCCGAAAGGCATATGTCACTGTACACCAGAGACTGCATACAGGAGAGAAGCCATATGAATGCACTGAATGTGGAAAAACCTTTTCCCAAAAGGCATATCTCACTGTACACCAGAGACTTCATACAGGAGAGAAGCCATATGAATGCAGCGTGTGTGGGAAAGCCTTCTCCCAAAAGATATGTCTGACTCTACACCAGAGACTTCATACAGGAGATAAGCCATATGAATGCACTGAATGTGGAAAAAGCTTTTCCCAAAAGGCATATCTCACTCGACACCAGAGACGTCATAGAGGAGAGAAGCCATATGAATGCACTGAATGTGGAAAAGGCTTTTCCCAAAAGGCATATCTCACTGTACACCAGAGACTTCATACAGGAGAGAAGTCATATGAATGCAGTGAGTGTGGGAAAGTCTTCTCCAAGAAAACACATCTCATTAGCCATCAAAAAAACGAAAGAGGAGAGAAACCCCATGGATGCAATGAATGTGGAAAAACCTTCAAGTGGAAGATTCAGCTCATTAAACATCAGCGAACTCATACAGGAGAGAAGCCTTATGAATGCATTGAATGTGGAAAAGCCTATTCCCAAAAGGTACATCTCACTGTACACCAGAGACTTCATACAGGAGAGAAGCCTTATGAATGCACTGGATGTGGAAAAGCCTTTTCCCAAAAGGCATATCTCACTGAACACCAGAGAATTCATACAGGAGAGAAGCCTTATAAATGCACTGAATGTGGAAAAGCCTTTTCCCGAAGGTCACATCTCACTTTACATAAGAGACTTCATACAGGAGAAAAGCATTATAAATGCACTGAATGTGTAAGAGCCTTCTATTTTAAGTCAGACCTTACCAAACATCAGAGAGTTCATACAGGAGTAAAACCTTATGAATGTAATGAGTGCAGAAAAGCCTTTAAAAGCAAATCAGAGCTCATTCATCATCTGCGAACTCATACTGGAGAGAGACCATATTCATGCAGTCAATGTGGTAAAACCTTCCGTCAGAAGTCCCATCTTAATGCACACCAGCGATCTCATACTGGAGAGAAACTCTATGGATGCAATGTATGTGGAAAAGCCTTTTCCCAAAAGGCATCTCTCACTGCTCACCAGAAACTTCATACAGGAGAGAAACCATATGAATGTAGTGAGTGTGGGAAAGTCTTTGCCAGCAAAGCCCAGCTTGTTAGACATCAGAGAACTGAAAGAAGAGAGAAACCCCATGGATGTGATGAATGTGGAAAAACATTCATGAGGAAGATTCAGCTCACTGAATATCAGAAAACTCAAACAGTAGAGAAACCCCATGAATGTAATGAGTGCAACAGAGCCTTTAGATGCAAGTCAAAACTCACTCAGCATCTGTGAACTCATACTGGAGAGAGACCATATTCATGCAGTGAATGTGGGAAAGGCTTCAGTAGTGGGTCCTGGCTCACTAGACACCAGCGATCTCACACTGGAGAGAAACGCTATGGATGCAGAGTGTGTGGGAAAGCCTTTTCCCAAAAGACATATCTCAATGTGCACCAGAGACTTCATACAGGAGAGAACCTTATGAATGGACTGAATGTGGAAGAACCTTCCATTTAAAGTCACACCTTACCAGACATCAGATAATTCATACTGGAAGGAAACCTTATGAAAGTAATGAGTGCAACAAAGCCTTTAGAAGCAAGTGAGAGCTCATTCAGAATCTGCGAACTCATACCCGAGAGGGACCTTTTTCATGCACTGAATGTAGCAAAACCTTTGCCCACAAGTCAGTCCTTATTAAGCATTGGAAAATTCACACAGGAGAGACAGCTATAAATTTATTGAAAGTGGAGAAACCTTCCTTAGGGAGTCAGACCTCTATACATAAATGAACTCATACAAGGAGAAAATGCCATGAACACAGTTCCTGTGGATATGCCTTCTTCAGGTACCCAATGCTTATTAAACATCAGTGAGCTCCTAAGGGATAGAAATGTAGTTAATTGTGGAATAGCCTTTTCCAAGAAGTCTAGCCTTAGTAGCTAATCAGGAATGTGAACAGGGAATAAGCCTTGCAAATGAAATGAATGTGACACCTTCAGTAATAAATTATGTCTTATATGTTACAGATGTGCAGTAAAAAAAATTTTGAGGTAGCAGAAGGGTGGCACAGTCTTTAACTAGAATCCTTCAACCATTGTATATCAAAGACCTCACTTGGGAAAGAAACACTATGAATGCAGAAGTTGAACAGGGAACCTTTGTGATAAGTTAGATTTATTAAACATCAGTGCAATCATGTTGGGTTGAAATACAGCTATTATGGAGAAGACTTTGCCTGAAGGTGACATCTCAATTGGTCTCAATTCTTAGAGGAATGTTTAGGAAATGGTGTGTGTTTATTTCAGTGCTAAACTGTACTTTATCATGTTTCAGAGAAACATAGAAAGGCACCTGTAAAGACAATGGATACAGAAAATGTTTTTAGTAATATGGGGGAATTTATTATACAAAAGTGAAATGTTTAAAATCAAGAAAAAAAGGAAAAGTAACTCATGTTGTCCTCTTATACCTTGGGAGTCTTGGAAAGACTCCTTTAATAAACTCTTTTTTTTTCTTTGAGACGGAATCTACTCTGCTGCCTAGGCTAAAGTTCAGTGTCACACTCATAGCCACCACAGCATCTACCTGCTGGGCTCCAGGATCTGTCTGCCTCAGCCTTCCAAGTAGCCAGAACTATAGGTGCATTTTGCCACACCTAGCTAATTTTTTATTTAT
This sequence comes from Carlito syrichta, assembly GCF_000164805.1. Taxonomy (NCBI): domain Eukaryota; kingdom Metazoa; phylum Chordata; class Mammalia; order Primates; family Tarsiidae; genus Carlito; species Carlito syrichta. The sequence continues at coordinate 76,649 of NW_007245823.1, read as the reverse complement.
TGTGCAGATGAAGTCTCACTAAATTGGCTGGGGTCTTCTAGAACCTGTGGACTCAGGCAATTCTCTCACCTTGGCCTCCCAGAGTTCTGGAATTACAGGCTGAGCCACCTAGCCTGACCAATAAATCAACTCTTAAATACCAGTTTTTGTGTTACATAATGAAAGCCTATGAATACAATGCATGCGGAAGTAAAATTATGTTCGTTTTCTATTGCTGCTTGTACCTAGCTACCACAAATTTACTATCTTTTAACAAAAAGAGTTATTATGTTACAGTTCTGTAGCTCTGCAGTTCAGTATTGGGTCATGCACTCAAATTGTTGGCAGAACTGTTATTTCTTTTTGGAGCCCATAGGGGAGAGTCCCTTTCCTTGCCCTTCCAGTTTCTAGAAGCTGTCAGAATTCTGTGGCGTGTAACCATTCAAAGACCAGTCAGCCCTTACAGCACTCTGACACTGATTATTCTGCCTCTCTCTTCATGTTTAAGTACCCTTTTGGTTATACTGGAAACATTCATGCAAACCAAGATAATCTCACTGTCCTAGAGTAATCTGATAAACAACCATAATTTCATCGGCTACCTTAATTCCCCTTTACCAATGTAACATATAAACAGGTTCTTAGGGATTAGGTTATGGAATCTCTGGGAGGCCATTATTCTACCTAACACAATATAATTACATGTCACAAAATTCACACTGTGATGAAATATCCTCTACCCATTAAGTAAATTTGGAAAAGCATGCTCCCAGATAAGTAATTATCTATACTGACTATGATCCAAATTTATTAACATATTCCATAATTAGGAACTCTTAGATGGGGATTGCTATATGTGAGCATACTGGAATGCATTTTAAATATTTGAATCAAATTGTCAGCATTGGAAAAGAACTCTTAAATGTCCTGAAAGCATATGAGATTCAGGTTGCTAGAAGTTTTTCCAAACATGTTTATCTATTTTACAATTGTATAGATTCACATATTTTAAATATGGAATATATTTGATATGTATTTTGATATTGACTAATATTTTTTCTAGTCAGTTCCAACAATTCCTTTTTCTTTAAGTGATATACATATATCTCTTCACATACCCTAAATATCTTTTAATAGATATACAATATATATGAATGAACTTTTTCATACATTGGGAAATATGGAACTTCTGATGACTCTACCTAAAAAAAGGGAAACAAATAAAAAGGGCAAGAATCTTCCAATCATTCTATGCTATGATTAACTCTGGTTACTGCCTGGAAAATAACTTCTGTCCTGTAGTATATTCAGGAAATAGATACCAGCTGTCTCTCTGAATTGAGATAGAAATTAGAGTTTGAAAAATTTAACATTGCCTAAATTAAATGGGTCAGATTACTGGAGATGAGATATATTCTAACAGAATTCTAAAGAGTTTCTCCACAAGCCTTTCTGTAAGTCATAAGTCAGCACTTGTATGGGAGAAGCCCCTTTATTCCCCTGGCTAGAGAAAGAAGCATTAGAAATGAATAGACAGAAAAATCCTTGGTGCTCATAGAAGGTTGGGAATAATTTTTGTTTCTACCAGCTTGACTGGAAGTGCCTCTTAACATTTGGCAGTCAATTTTTAAGTGTATTGCATCAGTGAGTGCCTCAAATTAACTGGAGACTAAAGGGTGCTTTGACGCCTCCTCACAAAGCATACATGCAGGCCAGTAAAGCACCAAATTTTCTGAGTAATTCAGCAATTTCCCAGAGTAGATGCCAATAATTAAAGGAATAGAAAGCAGTTTATTAATCAATTTCTCCTTCTGATCAGTCTCAGTGTCTATTTCTTCTTCCATTCTCATTTTGCAAGTTTCAATTTGGAAAGCAGCTCAAGTAATACTTATTTTTATGGTCTATTTATAATTGTTGCTAACATTGCTTTTTTTCCCCTTTTATTGTTTTAGTGTACTGTATTTTTTATTACAGCATAGGGTACATTCCTCTTAGACTGAGATCTTATAAAAGTCAGCCAAAACCATGAAAGTTTTATACCTCCTGTACCCTCTGCAAGAAAAAAAAATCATGAATATTTTAATTGTTCTTATTCTAGAAGAAATACGAGAAGGTGACCATATGCAGTGGCAGTCACAAAACCAAAATGAGCTTAAAAGTTTAGAATGATATCAGTAAATTTGCACTTAGAAATGATTTGGATTATGCAAAAGTATTGTTTCTTTAACACAAAGGTTCAATGAATTTGGTTCACATTGTAAAAATTTGAAATCTCTTAGGTTTTGTAATCTGGAATGGAAGATAAGCAGAAAAAGATTCTGATGACTTTGTTGCATATGGGAAGTCATGTCTTCTTATCAAGCATGCCAAAACTCTCAGTGGAATTAAATACCACAGTTGTGTTAACCCATGTAACAGAAAAGCAAGCTCAATGACTCACAAAATGTGTACAGGAGAGAAGCTATATGAATGCAATGAGTGTGGGAAAGCCTTTTCCAGGAAAGCACAGCTCGTGAGACATCAAATAACTGAAAGAGGAGAGAAACCTCATGGATGCAATGAATGTGGAAAATCCTTCATGAGGAAGATTCAGTTCACTGAACATAAGAGAACTAATACAGAGAAACCTTATGAATGTACTGAATGTGGAAAAGCCTTAACCCAAAAGGCATATCTTACTGTATACTAGAGACTTCATACAGGAGAGAAGCCATATGAATGTAGTGTGTGTGTGAAAGCCTTTTCCCAAAAGGCATATATGACTGTTAACCAGAAAACTCATACAGGAGAGAAGCTATATGAATACAGTGAGTGTGGGAAAGCCTTCTCCAGGAAAACCTATCTTGTTAGACTTCAAAGAATTGAAATAGGAGAGAAACCCCATGGATACAGTGAATGTGGAAAAACATTCATGAGGAAGATTCAACTCACTGACCATCAGAGAACTCACAAAGGAGAGAAACCACATGAATATAATGGGTGTGAGAAACTCTTCTCCAGAAAGTCCTCACTCATGGTATATTGGCAGACTCATAGAGGAGACAAATCTTACGAATGCAGTGAATGTGGAAAAGCCTAAATCAGAAGTCCCGGCTCACTAGACACCAGCAATCTCACACTGGAGATAAACTCTATGGTTGCAGTGATTGTGGGAAAGCTTTTTCCCAAAAGGTATATCTCACTGTACACCATAGATTTCATACAGGAGAGAAATCTTGTGAATGCAGTAATGTGGAAGAAACTTCTATTTCAAGTCACAGCTTACCAGACATCAGTGAATTAATAAAGGAGAGGAACCTTATGAATGTCATGAGTGCCTCAAAGCCTTTAGAAGCAAGTCAGAGCTCACTTGGCATCTATGAACTCATACTAGAGAGAGAACTTGTTCACGCAGTGAATGTGGTGAAACCTTTGCCCACAAGTCAGTCCTTATTGAACATAAGAAAATTCACACAGTAGAGAAAGCTACACATTCACTGGAGTAGAGAAACCTTCCTTGGGGAGTCATACCTCTTTATACATGAATGAATTCATACAAGGAGAAAACCTGTTGAATACAGAACCTGTGGAAAGACCTTCTTCCAGTACCCAGTTCTTATTAAACAAGCCCTTATCAAGTGAGTTCTTAGGGGGGAAAATTTTATTAATTATGGAACAGCCTTTTCCAAGAAATCAACTCTTAGTAGCTAATCAGGAATTTGAAAGGGAATAAACCTTCCAAATTAAGTGAATGTGACCCCTTCTGTAATAAATTACATCTTATATGTTATAGATATGTAGGAAAAATTCTTCTGACACCAGAAACATGGAAAAGTCTTTAACTAGAATCCTTCAGCAAGTTTATGTCCTAGAGCTCACTTGAGGAAGAAACACTATGAATGCAGAAGTTGAAGAGGACACCTTTGTGAGAAGTTAGACTTATTAAACATCAGTGCAATCATATGGGGTAGAAATGCAGCTATTACAAGGAAGTCTTTGCCTGAAGGTGATAATCTCAACTGGTTTCAGATCTTAGAGGAATCGTTAGGAAATGATGTGTGGTATTTTCAGTGCTAAATTGTACTTCATCATGTGTCAGAAACAAAAAGGCACCTGTAGAGACAATAGATACAGAAAATGTTTTTAGCAAAATATGAGAGAATTTATTATACAAAAGCAAATTGCCTAAAAGCAAGAAATAAAGGAAATTCACCAAACTAACCCATGTGTTGCACTTTTATACTTTGGGAGTCTTGGCAAGACTTCTTTAATCAATTAACTGCAATTAACACCAGCATTTGTGTTACCTAATGAAAGTTTATGATGATAATACATGTGGAAGTACAACTATGTTCGTTTTCTAAGGCTGCTGTAACTAGCTACTCCAAATTTGCTATCTTAAAAACAAAGAGTTGTTATATTACAGTTCTGGAGCTCTGCAGTTCAATATTGCATCACTGGACTCAATTTGTTGGCAGAACTGTTATTTCTTTTTGGAGACTGTAGGGGGGAGTCCTTTCCTTGCCCTTTCAGCTTCTAGAAGCTGTCCAGATTCTGTGATGTGTGACCTTTCCATGGCCAGTCAGCTCTTACATCACTCTGACACTGATTCTTCTGCCTCTCTCTTCATGTTTAAGTACCCTTGTGGTTATGCTGGAAACATTCAGGTAAACCAGGATAATCTCACTGTCTTAACATAATCTGACTAGCTACCTTAATTTCATCTGCTACCTTAACTCCCCTTTACCAATGTAACATATACACAGGTTCCTGGGGATTAGGATATGAACATCTTTGGGAGGCCATTCTGCCTAGTACAATACCATTAGAGGTTAGAAAATTCACACTCTGATGAACACTGACCTAACCATTAAGGAAATTTGAAAAGCACATTTCCAAATAAGTAATTATCTATAATGCTTATGATCCAAATTTATTCACATATTATCCCATAATTAGGAACTCTTAGACTGGGATTCTTGTATGTGCACATAGTGGATTGCATTTTATTTTTTTATTTTTTAATTTAATTTAATTTTTTTTGAGTTGGAATCTCACTCAGTTGCCCAGACTGGAGTGCAGTGGCTGCTCCCGGCCACCACAACCTCACCTGCTGGGCTTTGGCGATCCTTCTGCCTCAGCTTTCCAAGTAGCCGGAATTACAGGCATGTGCTACCACGCCCAGCTGATTTTTTGATTTATTGTAGAGATGAGGTCTCGCTGCCCAGGCGGGTCTTGAACCCGCGAGCTCAGGCAATCCACTCACCTCAGCCTCCCAAAGGCGCAGGATTACAGGCTGAGCCACCGAGCCTAGCATGGATTACATTTTAAATATTTGAATCAAATTATCAGCACTGGAAAAGAATTCTTAAATATCCTAAAAGAACATGAGATTTATGTTGCTTGAAGTGTTTCCAAACATGTTTATCTATTCCAAAATTTTATAGATTGACATTTTAAATATGGAATGTATTTGACAAGATATGTTTAGATATTGACTAATATCTAGCCAGTTCCAACAATCTCTCTTTTTTTGTGTCATATAAATATAACAACATACCTTAAATATCTTTTTAAAAATACACAAAATATATGAATGAAATTTTTCATTAATTGGAAAATAGGGAACTTCAGACTGCTTTCCCTGAAAGAAAGGAAACAAATGAAATGAGCATGGATTGTCCGATCATTATACGCTATTATTGCTCCAGCTTACTCCCTGGAGAAAACTTCCAGTCTGCAGTGTAGAGAGGAAAAGTCCAAAGAGATCACAGCTGTCTTTCTGAATTGAGATTGAAATTAGAGTTTGAAAAATTTAATGTTGCCTAAATTTATAGGTCTGATTACTGGAGAAGAGACATACTCTGACAGAATTCTAGAGTTTGCCCACAGACCTTTCCATAAGTCATAATTCAACACACATATGTGAGGAACCCTTTTATTCCCAAGACTGGAGAAGAAACCATTAGTAATGAACAGAAAAATCCTTGGTGCTCATGCAAGGTTGGGAATAAATTGTGTTTCTACTGGCTAGACAAGAAGGGCCTCCTAATATTTGGAGAATTGACAGTTGGTTTTTAAAAGTGTGGCCTCTGTGGGTGACTCTGTTAACTGGAGACTAAATGCTGCTTTGAAGCCTCCTCACAAAGCATCTAGGCAGGCCAGTAAAGGATGAAAATTTCCAAGTAATTTAGTAAGTTTGCAGAGCAGAGGCCAATAATTAAAGGAATAGAAAGCAATTCATTAATAATGTAAAATTTAGAGGAGACGGGGCAAGATGGCGACGGCATAGGTGAACTGGTGAGATTCTCTGAACGGACCAAGACTGCATACTGCTGAATAGACAGACTGTAAAGCAGAAGGAAAAGTGAACAAAGCCAGAAGACCCTCATAAGGAAGAACAGGTCATTGCAGAAGAGAAATAAAAGCAACCCGGACCTTCCCTCAAAAATAGAATTGAAGAGGGGGAGGGAAAAGGG
>NW_007245823.1:69202-70192 GCF_000164805.1 Carlito syrichta | reverse complement strand
AGTCTAACCCATGAAGTGAGTGTTAGCCCAATGAATCTGGCGCATACTACTAACCCTGGTACGTGCTTGATTATCATCTCCTCATGGAAAGGCCAGTGCATTTCTAATAGTAACATTAGAAAGCACATCAAATAGCTATTTATGATAATAACCTATTCTAAATGATACAATTGTTTTTCTTCTTGAAGGCTCTACACTTGTACTATCCTAAATATATTTATAATCTAGAAGAATAAAATATTTATAGCCTCTCTGACATCCCTTAAGTGAACAAAAATAACAAAAATCATTAAGAGAACTGATTTTAAAATAATCCTGAACCCTACAAAGAATATCTGACAAATTCAAGGACAGCGGGGTTCAATTGGAGGGGTATGAGGAGCAAAAACATTAACTTTTAGACCCTAAACACAGTACAAATTATCTTGAGAACTCCAGCGTGCTGAGAGCCTAAAGAAAAATATCCTGGGAGACGGGGCAAGATGGCAACGGCATAGGTGAACTGGTGAGATTCTCTGAACGAACCAAGACTGCAAACTGCTGAATAGACAGACTGTAAAGCAGAGGGAAAAGAGAACAAAACCAGAAGACCCTCATAAGGAAGAACAGGTCATTGCAGAAGAGAAATAAAAGCAATCCCACCCTCCCTCAAAAACAGAATTGAAGAGGGGGAGGGAAAGGGGTAAAGGGAGAAAAATCTACAGAAATGAAGAAAAACCAAAAGAAGAGTATGGGTCTCTCCCAGACGCCTGGGAGAGCAGACACTGAGAAAACTGACTTTGGAATACAAACAATGAAAAGTCCCCAGAATGAAGGGTCTCAAAATGCAAATGTAGATATCAAAACAATAATGGAGAGACTAAAAAGAATTGAGGAGACACAAGAAGAAACTAGGAAGGAGCTGATATCTGAGATAACAGTAATAAAGAATTCTGTGAATGAAATAAATAACAAATTGATAAGCATGGAAAGCAGAATACCCAAGCAGAA
>NW_007245823.1:68262-69182 GCF_000164805.1 Carlito syrichta | reverse complement strand
TAGCAGCAGATTTATCTGCAGAAACCCTGCAGGCTAGGAGAGCTTGGAGCCCTATCTTCAAAGTCCTAAAGGATAAACAATTTCAACCAAGAATAACCTACCCAGCCAAGCTAAGCTTCATCAGTGAGGGAGAATTAAAATCTTTCCCAGATATCCAATCCCTAAGAACTTATGCAGCCACAAAACCATCTCTACATGAAACACTTAAGAAAGTACTAAACACAGAAGAAAAGGAAAAAAGAACAACGTTCTTCACAAGAGTACAGGGAAAAGAATAAAATATACACGAACCAACCCCAAAAGCAAAAGAAAGACAAAAAAAAAAAAAAGAAAAAAGAAAAAACCAAGTGGAAGAACAATAACTCAATAAGAACTCCATGATAGGGATGAACTCTCACATTTCAATAATTAGTCTGAATGTGAATGGACTAAACGCACCACTGAAAAGACATAGAATGACAAAATGGATAAAATATCACCAGGCAACAATATACTGCCTTCAAGAGACCCATCTCACTAGAAAGGACATACACAGACTCAAAGTAAGAGGATGGGAAACAAATTTTCAGGCGAATGGAACACAAAAGAAAGGAGGAGTCGCGATCCTAATTTCAGACAAAATACCATTTAAGCTATCAAAAATTAAAAAAGATACAGAGGGCCACTACATAATGATAAAAGGTTCACTCCATCAACAAGAAATATCTATCCTAAACATATATGCACCCAACATAGGCGCACCAACATTCATAAAGCAACTTCTAGGAAAACTAAAGAAAGACATTGACTCTAACACCATAATAACTGGGGACTTTAATACACCACTCACAACCTTAGACAGATCATCAGACAAAAATCAGCAAGGAGATCCGGAACCTCAATGAGACCTCTGGACCAAATGGACTTAATTTGATACCTAT
>NW_007245823.1:0-68242 GCF_000164805.1 Carlito syrichta | reverse complement strand
TCAGCACCAACAAAGTCCCCCCAAAACCCACAAAGACATGGACACTAAACAGCATGATGCTAAATAACTCCTGGGTCAATGATGACATCAAAACAGATCAAAGATACCTGGAAACAAATGAAAATGAAGAAACATCTTACCAAAATCTCTGGGATGCTTAAAAAGGTGTAAATAAGAGGGGAAATTATATCCCTACAAACACACATGAGGAAAAATGGAAAGGAACAGAAAATTGACAACCTAACAAGCCACCTAAAGAAAGCTGGAAAAGCAAGACCACAAAAACCCTAATTTCAGCAGAAGAATCCAGATCACCAAAATAAAAGCCCAAATCCAGGACATAGAAGACAAAAAGAAAATAGAAAAAATCAATGAAATAAAAAGCTGGTTCTTAGAAAGAATAAACAAGATTGATGGTCCCCTAGCTAGACTGACCAAGAAAAAACGAGAAAAAAACCAAATAAGCAGAATCAGAAACACAAAAGATGAAGTCATATCTGACCCGGAAGAAATACAAAAGATCATTAGAGACTACTACGTACACTTGTATGGAAACAAACTTGAAAAACTTAAGGAAATGGAGGACTTTCTGACATCACACAACCTACCTAAGTTGGAACAAGAAGAAATTGAAACCCTAAATAAACCAATAACAATCAAGGAAATCGACTACGTAATAAGAAAACTTCCTACAAATAAAAGCCCTGGACCAGATGGCTTTCCAGCAGAATTCTACAAGACATTTAAGGAGGAGCTGATACCAATCCTACTGAAGGTATTCCAGGCAATTGAAAAAGATGGAACACTCCCCAAATCATTTTACGAAGCCAACATCACATTGATACCCAAGCCAGGTAAAGCTCCAGCAAAGAAAGAGAACTACAGGCCAATATCTTTGATGAACATAGATGCTAATATTCTCAACAAGATCCTAGCAAACCGGATTCAGCAATACATCTCAAAAATCGTCCATCATGACCAAGTAGGCTTCATTCCTGGGATGCAAGGCTGGTTCAACATTCGTAAAACCATAAATGTTATTAAATACATCAACAGATGTCAAAACAAAAACCACATGAATAGATCATTAGATGCAGAAAAAGGTTTTGATAAAATCCAGCACCCCTTCTTGATAAAAACCCTTGAGCATCTAGGCATACGGGGAACATCCCTCAAAATAGTAAAAGCCATCTACGAGAAACCCACAGCCAGCATACTCCTAAATGGACAAAAATTAGAACCATTTCCCCTGAAAACTGGAACTAGACAAGGATGCCCACTCTCCCCTCTTGTTCAACATAGTATTGGAAGTCCTGGCTAAAGCAATCAGAGAAGAGGAGGCAATCAGAGGTATTCAAATAGGAAAAGAGGAAGTCAAGTTATCTCTCTATGCAGATGATATGATGGTGTACCTTGAAAACCCAAGAGAATCTGTCAAAGGTCTCCTTACATTGATAAAAGCCTTTGGCAAAGTCTCAGGATACAAAATAAATGTACAAAAGACAATCGCATTTCTCTACACCAATAATAAACAAACAGAAACCCAAATAAAAAACACAGTTCCATTCACAATAGCCACAAAAAAAATGAAATACCTTGGCATCTTCCTAACCAGAGACGTGAAAGACCTTTACAATGAAAATTACAAAACACTGCTCAAAGAAATCAAAGCCGACATGAACAAGTGGAAAAATATCCCATGCTCATGGATCGGAAGAATCAACATTGTGAAGATGTCCATCTTACCTAAGGCAATCTACAAATTCAATGCAATACCCATTAAATTACCAACAACATTCTTTTCAGACCTAGAAAAAACAACACAGGAATTCATATGGAAACACAAACATCCAAGAATAGCCAGAACAATCCTCAGCAAAAAAAACAAAGCAGGTGGTATCACAATACCAGACTTCAAACTTTACTGTAAGGCTACAATCATCAAAACAGCTTGGTATAGGAACAGGCATATAGATCAATGGAATAGAATTGAGATCCCAGAAGCAAAACCTCAATTTCTCAACCAACTCATCTTTGACAAAGCCTCCACCACCTACCAATGGGGAGAGGAGAACCTATTCAGTAAATGGTGCTGGGAAAATTGGCTGACCACATGCAGAAGATTGAAACAGGACCCCTATCTATCCCCATGCACAAAGGTTAATTCCAAATGGATCAGAGACCTAAATGTAAAACCTCAAACCATAAGAACCTTAGAAAATGAAGGAAAAACCCTTATGGAAATCGGAACTGGCATCCAATTCCTGAACAAAACCCAAAACCCACAGCTCATAAGAGAGAAAATAGGTAAGTGGGACCTTATTAAACTGACAAGCTTCTGCAAAGCCAAAGAAACCATCAAGAGAGCAGGGAGACAGCCTACAGACTGGGAAAAAGTATTTGCCAAATCCAGGTCCGACAAAGGCTTAACATCTTGGATCTACAAGGAACTCAAACGTGCTGAAAAGAAAAAAACAAACAACCCCATTATAAAATGGGCAAAAGATATGAACAGACACTTCACAAAGGAAGACATCCAAGCAGCCAACAAACACATGAAGAAATGTTCAACCTCACTAATCATCATGGAGATGCAAATCAAAACCACACTGAGATACCACCTAACCCCAGTCAGAATGGCAATCATCAACAACTCAAAAAATAACAGCTGCTGGAGAGGGTGTGGTGAAAAGGGAACACTGCTACACTGTTGGTGGGAGTGTAAACTAGTGCAACCTCTGTGGAAAGCAGTGTGGCGATTCTTAAAAGCTCTAAATACCAACCTCCCATATGACCCCGCAATTCCCCTACTGGGAATATATCCTGAAGAACACAAATCACTGTATGAAAAAGATACCTGCACACGCATGTTTATCGCAACATTGTTCACAATAGCAAGAACCTGGAAACAGCCATGCTGCCTGTCAAAAGAGGACTGGATTAAAAAAATGTGGTACATATACACGATGGAATACTACGCCACCATAAAAAAGAACAAAATCATGAATTTCGCAACAACCTGGATGGAACTAGAGTATTTAATACTGAGTGACCTCTCACAGAAACAAAGATCCGAGTATCACATGTTCTCACTCATATAATGGACCTTAAACATCCAATGCAATACTATACGAAAATGACTGACCGTACTGGGAAACTATGGTGGGGGGAGGGAGATAGGATTAACAGTAGCAAATATCTGTCTGGAAACGGGGAAACACCCCATATCAACAGGGTGCCTGAATGAAATGCAATTGTATACCTAACCCTTAACTGTACCCCACAACTTCACAATAAAAAAAATTAAAAAATAATAAAAAATAAAAAATAAAAAAAAATAATGTAAAATTTACTATATCTGACATCTAATCAATACTTAGGTATGCAAAAGAAGCAGGAAATTCTGGTCCATAACATGAAGAAAAGTCAACAGAAAGCGACCTACATTTGGTACAATGATAGAATTAGCAGAAAAACATAACAGTTGTTATAAATATTTCATATCAGTCAACCATGGTGCCTTACACCTGTGGTGTCAGCACATTGGGAGACCAAGCCAGAAGGATTACTTGAGCCCAAGAGTTAGAGACCAGCTTTGGCAACATAGCAAGACCTTGTCTCTACAGAAAATTTTTAAAAAATAAACCCAGGTATGGTAGCATGTTCCTGGGGTCTCAGCTACCATGGAGGCTGAGGCAGAAGCCTCACCTGAGACCAGGAGGTTGAGGCTGTGGTGAGCCATGACCATGCCCTGTATTCCAGTCTGAGTAATAGAGTGAGACTCCAACACAAATGAATAGATTTTTTTTATGTTCCATATGTTCAAGGAGGATGTATCAAGTGGATTATATTAATTATAAATTACATTGGGGGCTTCCATCTTCTGAAAAGAGGCCTATGAGACTCAGTCTAAGCACTGGAACCCCAGGATGTTCAGCTTTTAATGGAAAGTTCAAAATGCCACGGATGCCATCAGTGGGGTCTAGGTTCTCCCATAAGAAGAAGCAAGCTCAGCTAGATTTAGGGAGTGAAGTCTCCCTGTGTCTCATCTATGTTTGCCTTTTATGGGAACTGAGGCTCCTGTGCAAGATTTTTGAGCTTCCTAGGAAGTGCAGTTTGGCCAAGGACAGCATCTGAGACAACAGTACTCAGCTACTGAGGTTTCTGGGAGTACAGTTTGGAGGCCTAACAATTATTTTTCAAGTTAGGTGCTGGTGCATCTTGACTGTTTATCCTGTGCTGTGATTTCCAGCAGACATCCTTCATTTTCGTTCAGCCATTTTTTTTCTATGCGAATCCATTCTACCTGAGTGTTCACTTTAGTTGAAGTGGATACTGGCTAATATCCCAATCAGTGGTGGCAGGGGTTACCTTGGGCAACTCGTGAGGGAACTGGCCTTGGGTTTGTCAATTCTGAGCCCATCTGATAGTTCTGCTCTGACTGAGGCAGATGCTTGTGAATCAGGCCCAGTCAGTTCTTTGTGGGTCTATTGTGCCATGTGGTTGCAATGGGAAGCATCTCCCACAGAATACATTGGTGTGTGGTATATATGTGCCCTGGTTCCTCCTGTTCTAGTGGGCCAGATGGAGTCCATGTTGGGGGTTTGGGAGGATACTCAGGGTGTGGGTCCCAATGAACCTGACTCTGCAAACTTTCTCATTGTGAGCCACAGAGGAAACATTTTTAGCTGTCTTGTGTCCTGTAGGGGTGTCCAGACCTGACCTGTCACCAACTACATCACCATTAATGGTAATTTCTATGCTGGGCTCGGTTGCTCAGCCTATAATTCCAGTATTTTGGGAGGCTGAGGCAAGTGAATTCCCTTAGCTCGCAGGTTCAAGATCAAGTCAGGCAGCTTGGTGAAACCTCGTCTTTACAATAAATCAAAATTTAGCTAGGCATGGTAGTACGTGCCTGTAGTTCTGGCTATTTGGAAGGCTGAGGCAGAAGAATCGTTGGAGCCCAACACGTCAATGCTAGATAGCTGTGAGTGTGCCACAGCACTCTAGCCTGGGCTCAGAGTGAGACTCCAACTCAAAAATTAAAACAAAAACCACAGAAACATCTAGAACAGTATCTAATGCAGTATCTTAAGCAAACAATTTTTATTATTTTTTAATTTTAAGATGTAGGTTACAAGTCTGGATTGTGTACAAAAGTGGTGTAGGTATAGGTGAAGTTTGGACCTCCCTCTGTTCCTTACTTCGCCTGGATTGGTATCAGGCACCCTTATTGATGTTAAATGCCACAGCCTATTCCCCACCTCCTCAGCAGTGTTTCACTACTGCCAGTCTCTTTTTTGTAGTATTATGATATGTGTTCAGGGTCCATTTATGAGTAAGAACATGTGGTTCTTGGTTCTTTGTTTCCGTGATAGATCACTGAGTATGATAGACTCCAAATCTACCCAAATTGCTATGACATCCATAATTTTGTCCTTTAGGCTACATATGTACCAATTTTTTTTATTCAGTCCAGTATCGATGAGCAGCACAGTTGGTTCCATGTTTTTGATATTGTGAATAGTGCTGCAATAAACGTTTGTACAGGTAACTTTTTTGTAGACTGATTTGAATTCTTTCAGGTAGATTCTAGAAGGGGGATTGGTGGGTTGTTTGGAAGGTCAATTTCTAGTTCTTTTAGGAATCACCACATTATTTTCCATAGAGGTTGAACTACTTTGCATTCCCTCCAACAGTATAAATACATTCCCTTTTCTCTGCATTCTCACCAGCATCATTTTTTTAAAAAAAATTATGGCCATTCTTATTAGAGTTAGTTGGTATCTCAATTGTTTTGATTTATATTTCTCTGATGTAGCGAGGCTGAGCTTGTTTTCATGTCTGTTTGCTGCTCGTATGTCTTCTTTTGAGAAGTGTCCTTTAAATAGAACTTTTGCTACAAGTGGGAAGATTTAGGTATAAAGAAATTTGATTTACACACTTAAGGACCTATAACACCTGGTGTACATATTTACAGATTCTATGCACCTTATTTTGATTTCCATCTAGAACTTAGGTCTCTAGCTTCTAGAACCTAGACCTCAGAGTGGACATCCAGTATCATCTATCTCACTGGAAGTTGCCTTGCTCGGATTCTGTACAAGAGAGAAGATAGTATAGGTTCCCATTGTCTTTCTCTGTATCTGTGTTTGGGATGAGGATAGAGCACCAGAAATTCCTTGTTTTTATATGTGATGATTAATCTGATCACTGAAGGTTCTTTTTTCCAACCCTAGCTTTGTGCTTTTAAAAATGTGTCCTTCATCAAGAGAAGGTAATTGAGTAATTGTCAAAATTCTAAAAGTTAGACCCCTGTCTCAAATGTCTTTTTTACCCTTGATTAGAATTTGCTTGTCAGAACTTCAAAATCAGAAGACAGCAGCATAGATCATACCTTAGAAATGCTGACTTTTTCTTAAAAAGAAAAGAAAATGATCAAGATCCTGGTGAGATTTTGTTTCCCACTTTTGTCTTTCTTTCTAATGGATTTGCAGAGGCTTAATAACTATAAAACAACAAAAATGTATTTCACAATCATTTAAGTCAGAAATCTGGATTGCCATGACTGTTTCCTGTGTTTAAGGTTTCATAAGACTGAAGTCAAGGTGTGAGTCAACAGTGTTCTTATTTGAAGACTCTGGGAATAATCCTCTTCCAAGCTTATTCAGGTTGTTGGCAGACTGTAATTTTGATATCTCTATTTCTTTACTAGTTGTCAGCTGGGGTGGGGGGATGTCAATCTTAAATGCTCCTAGAAGCTGTCCACTTTCCTGTTGGTTTTCCTGTGGCCACTCTCAAACCTTAGTGGGTAGAGTTTCTTTCATACTTACATCTCCCCAGCATTCTTCTTTGTCACATCTCTCTGAAGGACTCTTGGCCTTCCTATTCTGCCGAATGCCTTATGTGATTACATTGGGCTTAACCATCAGCAGATCAGTAAACCTAACATCTCTAGGGTTCTTTCACAGCAGTTTGTTAGTTAACATTTGATTGAAAAACTAAGGAATAAGAATCTTGAGTAGACACATTCAGAATTCTGCCTAACCCCCAAATAACATGAGAAACACTAAAAGTTATGTGTTGTTCATAAGGAGAAATCAGACTAGCTTCTTAGAAGAGAAAGTTATTTCTTATCACTTAAGAATATGGAGTGAGAAAGGGATCAAGTTTCTTGTTATTTCATATGAATATCCAGTTGTTCCAGCGACATATTGGTTAAAGATCTTTTACCCAGTGGACTCACTTATCATATTGATAAAAAAATCAGTTGAATGTATTAGTATAGATTTTATTCTTGACATTCTATTTCTTCTGTTTACCTATATCTCTGTCAATACTATGCTTGGTTCTCATAGTTTTAAAGTAAGTCTAGAAATCAGATAATTAATTCTATCCTCCAACTTCTGTTTCAATTTTGTTTTGGCTTTTCTACATTTTTTGTTTATCCATATACATTTGAGAATCAGTTTGTTTATGTCTTCTAAAAAAAATGTAGTCTCACTCTGTCACCCAGGTTGGAGTGCAGTGGCATGTTCACAGCCACCACAGCCTGGACCTGCAGGACTCATGTGATCCTTCTGCCTCAGCCTTCCAAGTAGCTGGAACTATAGGCATGCACCACCATGCCCTGCTACTGTTTTGATCTATTGTAGAAATGAGGTCTCACCAAGTTGCCCAGGATGGTCTGGAACGTGTGAACTCAGGCAATCCTCTTACCTCAGCCTCCCAATGTGCTAGAATTATAGGCGTGAGCCACCGTACCCAGAATAAATTTTTTTAAGGAGTCTTCTTTATTCTTGATAGTGGTTAACTTAATCTATTTGGTAGAATGGATAGTTAATTTAATCTATTTGCTAGAAGAGTTATTCATATAGTCCTTCTCTTTGTTTTTGCTTTTGTTTTTATGCTGCATTTTTTGGGTTTCTTTAGATCTCCATTGCATTATACTAATTATTCAGCTGTATCTATTTGACTGTTAAATTGTCAATTGGCTCTCTAGTCTTGGTTACTATGTATAGATGATTCTTGTTATTCACAGTGATTACATTCTGTAGTCACCACAAACACCAAATTAGCAAATACTGAACCATTGCTCCTAGGTGAGATGCTGGGTTATTTTCAGGAACCTCTGATTATAACATTTTTTATTAGGCATTCCATGAATAATCTCATTTTTTGGCTATTTCTATTTAAAAGCACCTTATTCAATGTATATAATTAATTTGTTTACACTGCACTCATGGTCAACATCACTATAACTCATGCCTGAACAAAACTTACCAAAGTCATATCTCCCTAAAGTATATCACAGCCTTGTTGCACTTAGGGACACCAGACTGAACTCTAGCACTTGTGCTTGGAAGCTTTTTAAATACCAGCATCACTAACATAAAGCACAAAAGTGTGGAAAATGTGGCACTAACCGCATAAAGGACATTTGTCTATTATATGACAGCTGAATGGAAAGGTGGGGCATTGCCTTGCTTGTACTCTGCTAGAAATGTACACATTGGGTGACAAGTTTTTCACCATTCTTTTGTCAACAAATGATAACAAAAGCCCTGTGTTATTGTGTGTGCTATAAAGAAACATTAGCAATAGGTTAATCTACAAACAAGAAATCTGTGAATAATTACAATTGACTTTATTTTTAAAATTTCTACTGGCTCATATACCTATAGTCATTTTAGTATTTTGTTCTTTATGCATATATTGAATGTCTTTTTCTCATTGCCTTAATTATTTCTATTAATAATCTGTGCTGATACTTCCTGTGTGGATAGTCATATCACACCTGATTCTGCTGTTTCCTTTTTTGTGTTGACACATGATCAGGATGAAAATGCCTTGAGGACAGATAGGGCCTACATTGCTATATTAGCACTTAGCTCTCTGTCTTTTAAACAGATGTTAAAAAAAGGTTTTTTTTAAATGATGTCAATTTGAGATATTTTACCTCTAAGGGTTTTTATTGTAGGAGTGGGGCAGAAAAAATTTTTAAGAAATGATAGTCATAACTTCTCAAATTTCATTTATAAATTCAAGTATGAGAAGATATTTCCTACAAGAAATTCTAAGGGAATTTTTCAAGCCTAAATGAAAGAACTAGTATTCTTTTGACAGCAAGTAAAATACATACAAAAAAGTAAAATGGACTGCTAAAACTAACAACATAGGTAAATATAAGACAGTAAATATATATTTTTTCTATAATTCTTGTCTTCACCTATCTGTTCTAAAAGACAACTGCACAAAACAATAATTATAGCTTTGTGTTGATGGGCATAAAGTGTATAAAGATGTGATTTGTAAGGCAATGAACAGTATAAAGTCAGGAGAGAATTAAGATACATAGAGACAAAGGTTTTCTATACTACTAAAATTAAGTTAGTATTAATTTGACCTTGGTTGTATTATGATGCTAATTGTAATCTTGAGGGCAACTATTAAGACGATACCAAAATGTATCATAAAACAAACAGCATGGGAATTTACATGGTATAATAAAATATATTTATTTCAAACAAAAGAAGGCAGCAGTAGAGAAACTTGCACATGCACTTTCTACCTTAACAATACTTAAACTGTATGTAAATAGATTAAATGCTTTATTTACAAGACAAAGATAGAATCTTTATTTATTTATTTACGTTGAGTAGAAGTCTCACTCTGTTGCCCAGGCTGAAGTGTAGTGGCCCACTCATGGCCACCATAGTTTTGACCTGCTGTGCTCAGGCAATCGTTCTGCCTTCCACATAGCTGGAACTGCAGGTGTGTATAATCATGCCCACCTAGTTTTCTGATTTCTTGGAGAGATGATGTCAAGTTGCCCAGGTTGGTCTTGAACCCCCTGACTCAGGCAGTCCTCTTGTCTCAACCTCCCAAAGTGCTGGGATTATAGGCATGAGCCACTGTGCCTAGGTTTGAATAAATTTTTTCTTAATTCAGTTACTGTCAGTCCTTTGTATCATGGGTTCCACACCCATGAGCTCAACCAACTACAGATGGAAAATAGTAAAAACAATAACGAATGGTTGTGTCTGCACTGAAAATGTACAGACTTTTTTTCTATATTTTTATTCCCTGAACAATACAGTGTAACATTTATATGGGATTTGTATTGTGTTAGGTATTATAAGTCATTGAGAGGTAATTGAAAATATATAAGAAAATGTGCATAGGTTATATGAAAATTCAATACCATTTTATTTGAGGATTAATGGATTTTCTCATTTTTTTTTAATTTTAGAGTCAGAGTCTCACTCTGTCACCTATGCTGGAGTGCATTAGCATTCTCATGGCCACGACAGCCAATCCTTCTACCTCAGTCAATCCTTCTACCTCAGTCTTCTAAGTAGCTAGGGCTACAGGAAATGTGCCATCATGACCAGCTAATTTTTCTTGATGTGTTGTAAAAATGAGGTCTGGCCAAGTTGCCCAGGCTGCTGTAGAACCCATGGACTCAGGCAGTCCTCTCACCTTGGCCTCTCAAAGTGCTGGGATTATAGCCACTGCACCCAGCCTATGGATTTTAATATCTATGAGGTGTTCTGGAGCCAATATTCCACGAATAGTGTGAGAAGGCTTTAGACACTGTGTACAAATGACTCATTTTATATTTCAGATTTAAATTTTTTTTTATTTTAAAGAAGTGGGGAACAATTCAGGTTTTTGTAGAGAAGTGGCTATTGTACGGGTAAAGTTTAGGCCTCCCCTTGTTCCCCACTTCACCTGGCTTGAGATCATCCTTATTGATTCAATGTACACCCTCCTCCTCCTGGCAATGTCACACTACTATCAATCCTTTTCTTTCTTCCTTTTTTATTTTTTTTTTAAATTTAAGGATGTGGGGTATAATTCAGGGTTAGATGTACAGGTGGTCTTTATGTAGGTTCCTTTGTTGGTGAAGTGTTCCCATTTCTTCCCTGGGAGTTTCCCACACTGCCTATCCCTTTCTTATAGTATTATGATAATAGTTCAAGGTCCACATATGAGTGAGAACATGTGACACTAAATTATTTGTTTCTGTGATAGATCACTGAGTATTATGGACTCTAAGGCCATCCAAGTTGCTGTGAAGCTCATAATTTTGTTCTTCTTTACGACTGTGTAATGTTCCATTGTGTATATGTACCACATTTTAAAAATCTGTCTTTCAGTGGGCAGCACAGTTGGTTCATGTTTTTGTCCTGTGAATAATGTCCACAAAAATCCTGGTATATGGATGTTCATAATATCATTATTCATAGTAACCAAAAAGTAGAGACAACCCAAATGTCCAATGGCAGATGAATGTACAAGGGGGATTCCCAAACCAATGAGAATTATTGTTTGGAGGGCAGACCCTTTGTAGGACAGGCTTCCCTCACAAGATAAGTGTTGTAGAATCCCATCAGCATCAGTGTACCAGCTAGCATTGTTGTAAGAGGCCACCTTAGACTTTGGTGATTTTTTTTTTTGAGATTCTTTTAACGTGTTTGCCCTGTTCATGATGGGAGATTTACATGTGTACTTGCCCACACCACACTGAGTGCTCATCAGTTTTTGACCCAAAACAGCATGATCCCCATGCCCCACCTTCCCAATACACCTCATCTCACTCAAGCAACTTTTTGTTGTTTCCTCAGATGAAAAAAAAGTCCTCAAAGGGAAACATTGTGCTGATGTGGAAGAGATGAAGCAAAAATTGGCAACAACTAAAAGACATCATAATTGATTAGTTCAAAAACTGTTTTGGGCAGTGGAAAAAGTATCTCGATAGGTGTATTGTATCAAATGGATAGTACTCTGATGTTTACTGAAACTTAAAGTAAGAATAATTTTTTATACACAATTTTTTGATAAAAAATAACTTTTGGTTTTTTTGGGTCCCCCCTCATATTAACAAAATGTATTATGTATATGCAATAGAATATTATTCAACTGTTTAGTAGAATATAATACTGACCCATGCTACACGTACGAACCTTAAAAACATACTAAGTAAAAAAAATCAGGCACAAAGGGAAATTTATTATATGATTCCATTTATATGAAATGTTCAGAATAGGCAAATCAAAAGAGGTAGAAAGTAGATAAATGGTTGTTAGTATTTTGAGGAAGGGAAAAAGTTTTCATCAATCAATCTTCCTTCACATGGCTGCAAGGAAATGGATGAGGCCCCAACTCTTGTCAGTCTAACAACTGGATGTGTAAAATGAAGTAAACAGTTCAAAGTGTAATAGTAAATTTGCTTTTTCATATTTTGTATAATTTCCTCCCAGTTGTTCCTCAATATAAATTCCCTGGTACCAAATGGAACTGAACATTATTATGTTGGAATTATTCACCCATTCCATTTATCCAAAAGTTTTTCGTTTTTACTATAGTGTTTAGAGGAGAGTAACATTATTAGAAAGAGCATTCCAGAATTTATGACATTCAGAAGGTGCTGTGGCCACCCTGAAGAGGCAGTGTGGAGCCCCAGCCTAAATTTGATTTGGATGTCTATACTGACACACACACACACACACACACACACGCACACACACACACATACACACACACACACACACACACACACACACACACACACACACCAAGAGGGTATAAAAAGGCTTATCACTCACATAATGAGTCTTTTTGGTAATAGCAGGGTGGACTTACTTATCAGGTCAAAAATGACTTGAGTGCTTTAGGAAAGTAGACCGTTTTATGGTTTCCATGGGGACTAGGGGTGGGACAGGAGTGAGGTGTCCCAGGCTGGTTTTGAACTTCCCACTGGTACCAAAGGAGGGAGCACACAGGATTTATTATCAGGTTTACTAGACATGTGATGGAATGGGAAGAGGGATTGTTAAGACTTAAAAGTTGCCAACAGTCAAACGTACAAAAATGAAATCAGTCTCTTTATTACAAATATTTTTTCCCTTGGTTTAAATTGTTTAATTTCAAATGACTGAGATTTTCAAAAAGGTAGGCCATACTTCTTTCTGGCATAATGTTTTATGACCATGTGAAAACCATTAGGTGGAATGAGATTTGGCATTTCTTATACATACAAGTAATAGTGTAAAATAAAAACACATTTAGAAAAACTATTTGGCAGTTTATAATAAAGGTAAACAAAAGCATACTCAAGAACCAGAAATATCAGTTTGGGGTATATATCAAAGAAAAACTAGTGTATATATTCAGAATAAAGATGTGTCCAAAAATGTCCATAGCAAATATATTCATAATTACCTGTATCTAGAAATTACCATAAAGCTTACCAACAAGAGAATGAATACATTATGTTTGTTATATTCATAAAATGTAATGCACATAAACAATAAAGAAGGAACTACTAGTAACATGCAAGAACAAAGCTAACTCAGAAGCATTGCATTGAGGAAAGGAAACCAGGCAAAGGAAATGAATATAGTCCCATTTATGTAAAGTTCAATATCAGATAAAACTAATCTGTGGTGATATGAGTAAAAGTTAAGAGTATTTCTTGCCAGTGGTGGAATATTAACTGGGAAGAGGCATAAGGGTTCTTTCTATGGTGATGGAAATAAACTATAGCTTTATATAATATGTACTTATATAGGTATATCCATATGTACAAAAACATTGAGCTATTTATATAAAATGTGTGCACTTTACTAATGTGTAAATTATAACTTAGTATGTGCTCATCAATAGATAGAGTCACAATTATGTTGTATAACCATGCATATAAAAATGTCAAAACTGTAAAGAAAAGAAGGAAGCTATTTATATTGCAAATATCATGATACTAGTCTTTAGGAGGGTTGGAAGGAGATAAGATGGAGAAGGGACATACATGGGTCTTCCAGACTGTTAACAGCATTCTATTTCTGGTTCTGGATTGTGATTGTATTAGAATATTTATAAATATTCCTTACACCATGATTTGGTATATTCTATTTTTAAAGTCTTTTATCATTATTTTATTCTATTTTATTTTGTAAATTGACAAATAGTTGAATATATTTATGGAGTACATAGTGATATTTTGATACATATAATGTATTAGACCAGGGTAATTAGTATATGAATTATCTCAAACTTTTATCATTTCTTTATGTTGAGCATATTTAATATTCTCCTTCTAGCTATGTTAAACTACTTAATATATTATTTTTAACTATAATCATCCCACAATGTTATAGAACTTGAGACTTTATTCTTCCTATCTAGCTATAATTTCACATCCTTAACAAATTTCTCCCTCTTTCTCCCTTTCCTCTACCCATCCCAGCATCTGTTCTACTTTTTACTTCTATGAGATCAACTTTTATTTAGCTTCCACATATGAGTGAGAATATGCAGTATTTAACTGACAGAATTTCATTGTTTTATGACTGAATAATATTTCATTGTGTATCATACCATATTTTCATTATCAATTAACCTGTTGTCGAACACCTTGGTTGATTCCATATCTTGGCATTTGTGAATAGTCCTGCAGTAAACATGGAGGTGCTGATGTCCCTTCAACATGATATCTTTTCCTTTGGATAAATTCCCAGTAGTGGAGTGGTAGATCAAAAGATTTTTTTTTTCTTTTTGAGGAAAGTTGTTATTAATACAATTCATTTTTTTAAAATGCTAAAGGAAAAATATCATAATTATTTGGAAAGACCAAAAAAATTTCATAAAAATCAAGGCTGGACACAGCAGCTCATGCCTGTAATCAAAACACTTTGGGAGACCAAGGTGGGAGGATTGATTGAGCCCAAGATTTTGAGACTGGCCTGGGCAACATAGTGAGAAAGAAAATTTTTAAAAAATTTACCAGGTATGGTGGTCCACACCCATAGTACCATTTCCTCAGGAGGCTGAGGCAGGAAGATTGCCTGAGTCCAGGTGGTGGAGACTTTGCTGAGCTGTGATCATGCCATTGCACTCCAGGCTGGGTGACAGAGTCAGACACCAACTCAAAAGAAAAATCAAAAGTTATTTATGGAAAAAAAGCTTCAATCTTCTTTAACTTGATAGATGTTACTTGTCAAAATTGTACCGCTAACAACATATTTAATAATAAAACTCTAAAGATATTTCCCAGTTGTTCAGCAACGAGGTACACCCATCATTGTCAATATTTCTTCTAAATATTCTGCTCAGCTGGTCACAGTGGCTCAAGCCTGTAATTCCAACATTTTTGGAGGCCAAGGCAGGAGTATTGCTTGAGTCTAGGAGTTTAAGACCATTCTAGACAACATAGCAAGACCTTATCTCTATAAAATAATAATAATAATAATAATAATAATAATAATAAACCAGGTGTTGTGGTGCATCCCTGTAGTCCCAGCTAGTCAAGAGACTAGGTGGAAGGATCACTTGAGCCCAGAAGGTCGAGGCTGCAGTGAACCATGATCATGTCACTGTACTCCAGCTTGGGTGACAGAATGTGGCCCTGACTAAAAAACATGAATAAATGAATGAATGAATAGATAAACACTCTTTTGGATATCCTAATCAGCACAGTGCAAAAATAATAAAATACAATGAGTTTAAAAATGAAAATAAAGAAACAAAATTGTCATTATTTGCAGATGTTTCTTTATATAGAAATACAGGTGAATCCACAGACAAGAATGTAGAATAATAAGAGAGTCAAGTAAGATTGCAGGACACATGGTCAATATATAACTTTATTTGAGTGCTGGGCACCAGCAATAAACAGAACATTTTTTTTTGAGTTGGACTCTCACTCTGTCACCCAGACTGGAGTGCAGTGGCCATTCCCGGCCACCACAGCCTCGGCCTGCTGGGCTCTGGCAATCCTTCCACCTCAGCCTTCCAAGTAGCTGGAATTACAGGCATGCACTACCATGCCTGGCTGATTGTTTGATTTACTGTAGAGATGAGGTCTTGCCAAGTTGCCCAGGTGGGTCTCGAACCTGCAGCCTCAGGCAATCCACTCACCTCAGCCTCCCAAAATGCTAGGATTACAGGCTGAGCCAACGAGCCCAACCATAAACAACATTTTTTAAAAGTACTCCATTCACAGTAAAAATTATCATAAGGAGATTTGAAAGACTATATCACTTTATTGAAAGATCTTTGAGACTACCAACATAAGGGAAGAGGTAAATTGATTATTAAGTTAAAAGGTCACTATTACAGTGATATTCACCTCCAACAAATCTGTTAAGTATTAAAATGCAAATTTGCTGAACATGCAACAACTGAGGGAATATAATTTGTATGAATTTCTTGAAGAAATTGCTGAAACATGATTTTGCCCATTAGAGATAAACAAATAATGGCAAATTAACTAACTGAGCTTAAGCATCAAATGTATTTAACTGGTCAGGTGTAGTGGCCCACGCTTGTATTTCCAACACTTCAGGAGGTTTAGGTTAGAGAATTGCCTGAGGTCAGGAGTTTGAGACCAGCCTGGGCCACATAGCAAGACCCAGCTGTACAAAATAATAATAATAAATATCCAAAAATTGTGGTGCACACCTGTAGTCCCAGCAACTCAGGTGTGCAACTTGAGCTCAGGGTGTGGAGGCTACTGTGAACTAAGGTTATGCTACTGAACTCTAGCCTGGGTGACAGAGCAAGACCCTGTTCCTTCTCCCTTCAAAAATCCACTTAACCACAGACATAATACTTTAGTCAGACTTCCAGCAAGATGGTGACAGGTCAGCTTGGTCTGTGAGATCCTGTGCAAAAGAGAAAACACATAAAGACTCTAGCTCTATTCTGGGGCTGCAGTTCCCATCAGCAGCAGCCTGCTCTTCACATGGAGCTCAGCCATGGCCATAGCTCAAACGTCACGGCAGTCTGGGTGGCTACTGCAGCCATGGATGCCACCACCGCTGCCATCACCACCGCCACTGCTTTGGCCATCACCCTGCCTGTGCCTGAGGCAACCCATGACTTCAGACTGTGAAGCCCCCACAAGCAAGATCTACTGAGGTCACTGCTGCTACCACTGCCACTGTCATGTCCCACCTCTGGCCCAGAGCCAGAATCGTGAAGCTCCTCCCGTGTGCCGTGAGGTGGCTGCTGCCACCACCACACCACTCCCATCACTAGCTCCCTCCCCTCCTGGGTGAGCAACTGCAGATAAAGATCAACTGGAGCAGTGAGATAGCACCACCTAAGGTGCTTCAAGGTAACAACACTGAAATGGAAAAAACAGAAGCTTAATAAATAGACACAGGCAAGATCTGAGTGGTGAACTGGGCATGTAGCCCAGATCTGAACTGCCCTTCACAGTAGGCCAGGGGCAACTGACCCTAACTGTGAACAAATTTACCAGCCTGCAAAGACAGCTAGAAATCAGAGCTGAAAGGACATTGGACTTAAACAAAAAGTCTCAGAGTGTGCTTGATTGGTTCTGTTAGTTTACTGATTTAATTCTATTAACTTTTTTTGTTCTTTTAAAAATGTATTTGTAACCCCCATCATTGTATAGAGGAATAGCACACCAATAAGAAGGCTAGTTAGCTTGTATGTTATCATTATTGTATGTTTTAATTTTTACATATGGTTGTTGGTAAGCTTGTAGTCGTTGTTTATTGTTTTTATCTGTTTCAGTCTTTGTGTCTCTCTTTATTTGTTGGTACGCTCATCTGTTTTCCCTCTTCCTCCGCTCTCTCTCCCACCCCCTCTACCCCAATGCCCGCTCCATTCTCTTCCACCTATAAACATCATTTTGCTTTCAGGGAGTAAACCTACAACCCCACTGCATGGACAGATTGTAAGGCAGTGAGAAGTGGGTTACAGGTTATCCATACACCAGTCAGCAGATACCGGGATCTGCAGATAGATTTTGAATCACATTTTCAAGATTACTTAAAAATCTCAAAACTGCAAAAAGAACCACCCCAAACATATAGTCCAACTACAGAATTCAACAAAGCAAGAGGATTGCATACAGAAGAATATGAGATTGAACAAACAGAAGTAAAAGCAACCCCTCCACCACTGAACAACATAATTAAAGAAGATGGGAAACTGGAAGGAAGGAAAAAGTAAGGAGGAAAAATCTGCACAAATGAAGAAAAACCAAAAGAAGAATACAGGTCTCATACAGGCCCCTGGGAGGTCAAACACTGAGAAAACAGACTTTGGAACACAAACAATGAAGAGCCACCTGAGTGACTGGTCACATGCAACAAATCCAGACATCAAGACATTAATAGAGAGAATAAAAAAAATTGAGGAGAGACAAGAGGAAAATAGAAAGGAGCTGATGACAGAAATAGCAGTAAAGAATATTGTGATGAGCTGGGCTTGGTGGCTCAGCCTGTAATCCCACACCTTTGGGAGGCTGAGGTGAGTGGATTGCCTGAGCCCATGGGTTCAAGACTCACCTGGGCAGGTGAGACCTCATCTCTACAATAAATGAAAAAATTAGCCGGGCATGGTAGCGTGCACCTGTAATTCTGGCTACTCAGAAGGCTGAGGTGGAAGGATCGCCAGAGCCCAGCAGGTCAAGGCTGCGGTGGCCGGGAGCGGCCACTGCACTCCAGTCTGGGCGACAGAGTGAGACGCCAACTAAAAAAAAAATATTGTGATGGAAATAAATAACACACTAATAAGCATGGAAAGCAGAATTACCCAAGCAGAAGAAAGAATCTCAGAGCTTGAAGACCAAAATACAGAACTAACCCAAACTGTCAAAAACATAGAAAAGAAGCTTAAAAAGACAGAACAAAATCTTCAAGAGATTAATGATTACCTGAAGAGAAAAAAACCTAAGAGTTATTGACCTTCCTAAGGCAGACAGAGACTCAGAGGCCACACTGGTACAAACAAACACACTGGAATGATTTCATGAAATCATTCAAGAAAACTTCCCTCATCTCATCAGTGATGCAAAGATTCAAGCATAGGAGATTCAGAGAACCCCTGCAAGACAGCAAATGAGAAGACCAACTTCCAGACACATAATAATTCACCTAAACAAAGTAAATATAAAAGAAAAAATCCTAAAGGCAGCAAGAGAAAAAGTCAGACTACCTACCAGGGAAGACCAATTAGAATAGCAGCAGATTTATCTACAGAACCCCTCCAGGCTAGGAGAGCCTGGAGCCCTATCTTCAAAGTTCTAAAAGATAAACAACTTCAGCCAAGAATAACCTACCCAGCCAAGCTAAACTTCATCAGTGAGGGAGAAATGAAATCTTTCCCAGATATCCAATCCCTAAAAACCTATGCTGCCACCAGATCACCACTACAAGAAACATTTAAGAAAGTACTGAACACAGAAGAAAAGGAAAAAAGAACAACAAAGTTCTTCACAAGAGTACAGGCAAAAGATTAAAAACACACATGAACCAACTCCAAAACTAAAAGAAGGACAACAAACAAACAGAAACAACAACAACTTTGTAAGAACCCTATGATAAGGATCAACTCTCACATTTCAATAATTAGCCTGAATGTGAATGGACTAAATGCAACACTGAAAAGACAATAAGTGGCAAAATGGATAAAATATCACCAGGCAATAATTTATTGCATTCAAGAGACTCACCTCACTAGAAAAGACACTCACAGACTCAAAGTAAGAAGATGGGAAACAAATTTCCAGG
Source organism: Carlito syrichta (assembly GCF_000164805.1). Lineage (NCBI taxonomy): Eukaryota > Metazoa > Chordata > Mammalia > Primates > Tarsiidae > Carlito > Carlito syrichta. The sequence continues at coordinate 48,692 of NW_007245823.1, read as the reverse complement.
TGAATGGAACACAAAAGAAAGGAGGAGTCAAGATCTTAATATCAGACAAAATACCCTTTAAGCTATCAAAAATTTAAAAAGATACAGAAGGCCACTACATAATGATAAAAGTTTCAATCCATCAACAGGAAATATCCATCCTAAACATATATGCACCCAACATAGGAGTGCCAACTTTCATAAAGCAGCTTCTAGGTAAACTAAAAAAGATATCAACTCCCACAACATCATAGCTGGGGACTTCAATACCCGACTCACAACCCTACACAGATCATCAGGACAAAAAATCAGCAACGAGATCTAAAACCTCAATGTGACTCTTGACCAAATGGACTTAATTGATACCTACAGAACACTCCATCCAACGACTGCAGAATATACATTCTACTCATCACCACATCGAATGTACTCTAAGATTGACCACATTCTTGGCCATAAATCAAGCATAAGCAAATTTCAAAAGATCGAAATTTTTCCATTCACCTTCTTGGACTGCAGTGGAATAAAAATAAACATCAACACCAATAAGTTTCCCCCAAAGCCCACAAAGTCATGGACACTAAACAGCATGATGCTAGACAACTCCTGGGTCAATGAGGAAATCAAAACAGAGATTAAAAAATACCTGGAAACAAATGAAAATGAAGAAACATCTTACCAAAATCTCTGGGATGCCATGAAAGCTGTAGTAAGAGGGGAATTCATATCTCTACAGAAGCACATGAAGAAAATGGAAGGATCACAAATTAACAACTTATCAAGTCACCTAAGGAAGCTGGAAAAGGAAGACCGCCAAAATCCTAACTTCAGCAGAAGAATCCAGATCACCAAAATAAAGGCCCAAATCCGGGACATAGAAGACAAAAGGATAATACAAAAAAAAATCAATGAAACAAAAAGCTGGTTCTTTGAAAGGTTAAACAAGATCGATGATCCCCTAGCTAGACTGACCAAGAAAAAGAGAGAAAAAGCCCAAATAAACACAATCAGAAACGCAAAAGATGAAGTCACATCTGATCCTGAAGAAATACAAAAGATCATTAGACACTACTAGGTACACCTGTATGGAAACAAACTTGAAAACCTTAAGGAAATGGAGGACTTCCTGACATCACACAACCTGCCTAGGTTGAAACAAGAAGGAATCAAGACCCTAAATAGACCAATAACAATCAAGAAAATTGATTATCTAATAAGAAAACTACTTACAAAAAAATAAAAAGCCCTGGACCAGATGGCTTTCCAGCAGAATTCTACAAGTCATTCAAGGAGGAGCTGATACCAATCCTATTGAAAGTATTCCAGGTGATTGAGAAAGATGGAACTCTCCCCAAATCATTTTATGAAGCTAACATCACATTGATACCCAAGTAAGGTAAAGACCCAGCAGAGAAAGAGAGCTACATGCCAATATCTTTGATGAACATAGATACTAAAATTTCAACAAGATCCTAGCAAACTGGATTCAACAAGATCTTGAAAATTATCCATCATGACCAAGTAGGCTTCATCCCAGGGATGCATGGCTGGTTCAACATTCACAAGACAATAAATGTAATTGAATACGTCAACAGACATCAGAACAAAAACCACATGATTATATCATTAGATGCAGAAAAAGTTTTTGATAAAATCCAGCACCCCTTCTTGATAAAATCCCTTGAACATCTAGGAATACATGGAACATACTTCAAAATAGTAAAAGCCATCTACGAGAAACAACAGCTAGCTTACTCCTAAGCAGACAAAAATTAGAACCATTTCCCCTGAAATTTGGAACAAGACAAGGATGCCCACTCTCTCCTCTCCTGTTCAGTATTGTATTGGAAGTCCTGGCTAGTGCAATCAGAAAAGAGAAGGTGATCAGGGGTATCCAAATAGGAAAAGAGGAGGTCAAGTTGTCTCTCTTTGCAGACGACATGATCGTGTACCTTGAAAACTTAAGAGAATCTGTCAAAAACCTTGCACTGATAATGGACTATGGCAGTGTCTCAAGGTATAAAGTAAACGTACAAAAGACAATCACATTTCTTTACACCAAGAACAAACAAACAGAAACCCAAATAAAAAGCACAGTCCCATTCACAATAGCCACACAAAAAAAGAAAAACAGAAATACCTTGACATCTTCCTAAAGAGGGACATGAAAGACCTTTACAATGAAAACTATAAACCACTGCTCAAAGAAATCAAAGACAACACAAACAAGTGGAAAAGTATCCCATGCTCATGGATTGGAAAAATCAACATTGTGAAGATGACCATCTTATCTAAGGCAATCTACGGATTTAATTCAATACCCATCAAATTACCAGCAACATTCTTCTCAGAGCTAGAAAAAACAATACAGGAATTCATATGGAAACACAAACGACTAAGAATAGCCAGAAAAACCTCAGCAAAAAAAAAAAAAAAAAAGGCAGGTGGTATCATATTATCAGACTTCAAATTTTACTATAAAGCTACAATAATCAAAACAGCTTGGTATTGGTACAGGAACAGTCATATAGACCAATGGAATAGAATTGAGATTCCAGAAGCAAAAGCTCAGTTTCTCAACCAACGCATCTTTGACAAAGTCTCCACCGCCTACCACTGGTGAGAGGAGGACCTATTTAGTAAATGGTGTGGGAAAACTGACTGACCACACGCAGAAGACTCAAACAAGACCCCTATCTATCCTCATACACAAAAATTACCTCTAAATGGATCAGAGACCTAAATGTAAATCCTCAAACCATGAAAACCTTAGAAAATGCAGGACACACCCTTATGGAAATTGGAGCTGGCATCTGATACCTGAACAAAATCCAAAATGCACGGGCCATAAGAGATAAGATAGACAAGTGGGATCTCATTAAACTGACAACCTTCTGCAAAGCCAAGGAAACCATCTAGAGAGCAGGGAGACAGCCCACAGACTGGGAAAAAGTATTTGCCAAGTCTATGTCTGACAAAGGCCTAACATCTTGGATCTACAAGGAACTCAAACGTGTTGAAGAGAAAAAAAAAAATAACCCCATTATAAAGTGGGCAAAAGATAAGAACAGATATTTCACAAAAGAAGACATACGTGTGGCCAACAGACACATGAAGAAATGTTCAACCTCACTAATCATCACGGAGATGCAAATTAAAACTGCACTGAGCTACCACCTAACTCCAGTCAGAATGGCCATTATCAATAACTCAAAAAATAACAGATGCTAGAGAGGATGTGGTGAAAAGGGAACACTTCTACACTGCTGGTGGGAGTGTAAATCTCTGTGGAAAGCAGTGTGGAGATTCCAGAAAGCTCTAAATATCGGCCTCCCATATGACCATACAATCTCCCTACTGGGAATATATCCTGAAGAACTCAAATCACTCTATAAAAAAGCATTCCCATAGGAAAAGATATAAATTAGCAGGATAGGAGAGTGACTTGATTTGCTTTTAGAGAAAGAAATGCTTAATTAATTAATTAATCAATCTATATTTGTTCTTATCCAGGCATTAGGAAATCTAGAGATATAAAGGGTTGAATGACAATAATGCCCCATTTTTTAATCTAGCAACCAGTCTTAACTGTGAATTTGAATCCTGAGTTGCCGTAGTGTGACTCAAGTAAATGGTTGGCAGGTGAGCACCAATGACAGCAGAGTGGAGGGACACACTGCATGGTCTGTTTATTCTCTAATTCCAATATATTTCTTGCTTTCAGAAGCAAGAACAAATTTCTTCTTCTCTCCCCTTCACCACCCTTTTTAAGATACACTGCAAAACAAAGCATAGACAGTTGCACTACATGAAGCCCTTTTGGCATTTGTATAAACCAGTACACTTTTAGATTAGAGAGTATCTTTTTAAAAAAATATTTTGATTTATTTTCCTTTTTTTGAGAAGTTGTATAATACTTAATTGTAGAAAATTTTTGTATGTGCTAGCATATCTTTAATTTATCCTATTACAACACTGTTCAGAATTTTCTTTTGATTTTACAAAAACAAAATTTGTAGCTTAAGAAGCCATGAACTATTTTATTTTACTTCAACTGTCAAAATGTCCTTGTTTTTAAAATGATAATTTGGATTCACTCAGGAAATGCATGTTAGGAAACCTGTATTATAACTTTATTAGTTGTGATTTATCAGTAACTGTTGTTACCCCTTTTTCAAAGAAATCTAATTGATTTTGAAGTTTTCTAGATTGTCACATGCTTTGTGACTAATGCAAGGAAATCGAATCCTGTGTTGTATTTGTTCTAGTCATTTCTTTCCAAGCTACATATTGTAGCTTAATTTTTATTTGCCATTAATTTATTCAAACTATGTAAATACTTTTCAAAATAGAAAAAACAAAAGATACCTGTACACATACATTTATAGCAGCATTGTTCACAATAGCAAGAACCTGGAACCAACAATGCTGTCCATCAAAAGAGGACTGGATTTAAAAAATGTGGTACAGATACACGATGGAATACTACACAGCCATAAAAAAGAACAAAATCATGAATTTTGCAGCAACCTGGATGGAACTAGAGTCTATAATACTGAGTGATCTTTCACAGCAACAAAGATCTGAGTACCACATGTTCTCACTCATAAGTGGACCTTGATCATCTATCGTAATACTATAAGAAAAGGATCAACAGTGGTGGGAATCTATGGGGGGGGACAGGGAGGGCAAGGGTCGTGGGATTAATGGTAGTCAATATCTTTCTGGGGATGGGGGGACACCCCTTATCAACAAGGGTGACTGAATGATGCATATTTATATACCTAACCCTTAACTGTACCCCAAAATTTTAAAATAAAAAATATGTTTAAAAAATATTTTAGTCTATTATTGAAATTTTAGTCACAGAGTTTAATATAAATATGAAAACAATGGCAATGTAGAAATCATAAAAACTAAATAAATATTGGAAAGAAGGTAAACAGTAGTATACGAACATTAATCTCATCATTTTAGCCTAGAGAAAGGTAAGTACCATTTAAGCTGACATAAAAAAGAACACATAAAATGCACAAAGAAACATCAAGCAAAATCTACTAATCTTGAACAGTAGAAGGAAAGAAAGAAGTGGAAATATATTAATTGCATCATTATAGCAGGGACTTAAAACTCAGAACTTGGGGATGAGAATGACAGAATTTTGCTGTCCCTGGTGGCATCATCCCATTGCAGTGCTGAAAGTGTCTTAAATGCCCCCTTTCACCCTCTTAGACACAGAGTTCACTGCAGGGGACTCAGGAGAGTTTCCCTTCCAGCTGTATCTGATGTTAATTAGTTCATGTCTTAGCCTTCAGGACCTGCTGTGTGTGTGTGTGTGAGAGAGAGAGAGAGAGAGAGAGAGAGAAAGTAGAGACTGTGAATCTATACTATACCCAGTATACCAGAGAATTAATCCATTCCAGAATATTTGCACATAGTTTGTCCTGGCACAAACATTTACACCGTCTTCGCAGGTGTACCATGCTCCCTTTGCAGAAGATGTCAGTGCCCTGCAGTTGACATGGTAATTACTGCTCCAGGGAGAGAAGAACTCAGGGAATCGCAAGACCTATAACTGCTTTGCTACCAGTGATCACTGTTTACTGATTGCCAGTCCTGCTGCCATTTCCAGCAGAGATCACCTTGGTGAGTGTTTCATTATGGCTCAGAATCCAATCAGGTATGAGAGATATTGTCCAAATAGAGGACACCCAGAGGGCATGTGAGGATCTGGACAGGACAGTGGTTTTTCTTGGGACCTCAGAACAGTTTCACTTAAGCCTTGGACTTCTGGGCTAAGAGAATGATGGGAGAGTGTTCTGATGGACACCCCATAGCAGACAAGGAATTGTCGAGGGTACTTGGCTTGAGAGGGAGTGGGCATTGCCAAGGCTGGGACCAGCCTGGGAATTGAGGGTCCTTCACTCTTACCTGCTCTTTCCCTTTAAGGTGGGAGCTGTCCATTGGCCAGTACTCCTGACAAGTGGACGCAGAGAAGTTGTCACATTTTGATGTCTAGAATTCAGGGTAAATGTTCAGGCTCTTATCTGTGGAACCTGGTCCCTACACACACATGTGCACAGACAATGCCCCAGACTGATTGTCACAGGCAGGTATCAGAATTTGGATGGGACTTGAGAAATTGGATGGGTGTGGATCACTGTGGGATTGTAATAGTTTCTGTTTTTCTTCACCGCTGAAAGCTCCACTTAAAAGCAACACTAAGAGTTCAGTCATTGAATCTGGGGATAGTATTTTACAATTCCTAGCTTGGCTCTTACAAGTGGAGGTACTGAGAGCCCCTGACAGTGGTCTCAGTTTCCCAACCCATGAGTCAGAAATAGGAACACAGTGTCACTCTGAGTATTAAATAGGGTGGCACCACCTGCACATAGCTAGCCTCTAGCAGGTAATAGTCATGGTGGTCTGTCCTTCATGACCCTAGAATCAATGCCTTGGAGCAAAATAGATGTGTAGCTGACAGCAACTGTCATTGAACTTCACTCCATCTTTGTGTGACTCTATTCACTTCTCTCTTTCACCTGTTATTGTTTTGGAGGTTTTGTGGAATGGATCTGAAGTACTGTAGTGTGTGTGTGTGTGTGTGTGTGTGTGTGTGTGTGTGTGTGTGTGTGTGTTTGTGTGTGTGTGTGTGAGAGAGAGAGAGAGAGAGAGAGAGAGAAAGTAGAGACTGTGAATCTATACTATACCCAGTATACCAGAGAATTAATCCATTCCAGAATATTTGCACATAATGAGCTAGCACATACCTGAGGTCAGATCAGACCTAATCTGCCATTTACTGCAATTGAGGGAACTTGAGAGCATTTTAAACCATTTCTCTTTTGTTTCCTTTTCTTTTCTTCTTCTTCTTTTTCTTTTCTTTTCTTTTCTTTTTTTTTTTTTTGCTTTTTTCCTATATAGCTTTCTCGAGGTATAACTGACAAACAATAAACTGCACAAGTTTAAAGTGTACGATTGGAAAAATTTTTATATCCCTGTGTAAATCCCCATGAAACTATGGCTGTAATCAAAATAGTAAGCATATAACCATTTCTTTGTGTTCTTTGGGAAACTTTCCTTCCCAGCCTTCCTAACCCAGCCACCAGACAACTATTGAGTTGCTTTCTGTTATTATAGGTGAGTTTGCATTTTCCAGAATTTTACAAAAATCTATCATTTTCCAATCCTTGTAAAGTAAGAATATTCTTTGACAGTGAACATTAGTATTAGCTTACATGGGAGTCCTGAACCTGGACCAAAGCCCAGCATACAGAAATCATCAATCAACTGTATCTACTGGTATTTTTTCTCTGAATGGACCCTGTGCCAATTACTGGAAAATATGTTAGAAACAAACTGGTAACTCTGTTCTAAAATTAGAACTCTGTTCTAATTTTATACTTTCTTTCTCCTCATTTCTATCTTCCTCATCATTTTCCCTCTCCATATCTCTCATTATGTTTGACTCTAATCTGACTAGGTCTTTCTCAAATTCACTCTTTCCCCTATTTTATTGTCTGTAAGTCAATCCCTTTTTTCCAGCACTTTTGTAGTAAGAACTGCAAAACAGTGCTGCTCCTGGCTCCAAGAAGTAGCAAGTCTGACTGTGTCTAACTCACCACTATCTGACCTGTCTTCCACAATTTCTTTTTATTTTTATATTTATTTTTGATTGATGCTAGGCTGTATGGTACTTGTAATACTTAAGTTTTTTGTTTTTGTTTTTTCATTTGGGGTCTCACTCTGTTTCTCAGGCTGGAGTGCAGTGAAACAAGCATGGTTCACCACAGCCTCGACCTCCTGGGCTCTAACAATCTTTGGCCTCAGCCTCCTGAGTAGCTGGGACTATAGGAATATGTCACCATGTCTGGCTAGTGTGTGTGTGTGTTTGGGCAGGGGTGCAAGACTAGGTCTTCCTATGTTGTCCAGGCTATTCTCAAACTCCTGGCCTCAAGTGATTCACCCATCTCAGCCTCCCAAAGTGCTGAGATTATAGGTGTGAGTCACTACACCTAGTCTGTGGTTGTCTTTTGTTTTTTGTCTCATGATTGTACCTGCTGCCAGTTTAAAAATTGTTTTCATAAAGAGAAAGCCAGGAAGCACCAAGCACCTGGGGGAAAAGCAAACCCAGCAGACACTTTCCATGGTACTTCAGAAAATTTTATTCCATAGCAGAACAAAGTGGTTAACACAGGGCTCCTTAGAACTTGAATTACTGTGTGCATCTCCAACATATACCAGTAGCTGGTTGTGTAACTTTGGGTGAAACACCTGCCTGGCTGTTATCATCTGTCAAACAAAAATGATGATCACCATATTTGGCTTATTGGATTATAAGGGGATTAAATCAATCAATATATTTAAGACCCAAACAACAGTACATGGCACAGAGTCAATGCTCAGTAAAATTTCACTCTTCATATCACTATTTTTCTGGTATCACAAAGCATATGTTCTAGTGGACATTTTATTGTCAGTCTAGATTGGGACTGGGATTTGGAAATGATGTGTCAACCCATGGGTCCTCTTTTCAAGATTTTACATAGAAGGAAACACTAATTCACGAAGCTCTGATGGAATCTATGCGCCAGTTATATTGTTCTCTTTTATGTTCTAGAGTCTCTGACCCTGGCAGTACCTTCAGTGGTGGGGAAATGGAGGGTTGTCATAATAACTAAAGTCAGTGTGAGATGTTGCTTGATTCTGGTTTATTTTTTGCAGGATCTCGACAATATTGTCTTTAGGTCTCAATACTTTTTATGGGACCACATTGTTATTCTACAGAAAAGTCTCATCTTGACTGAGAAGCAGGTAGGTGAGTCTTGTTACACTTAGTGCTGAAGGAGAAACATTCAAAGGCAACATAGATTACAGATATTTTATCTGTAGATTATGAATAAAAAGGTAGAGGTAATTGGGCTGATTTGCAGGTAGATCTAACTTGTACTCTGTTGCATTCTCTAACCCAGACCTTTGACCTGTTTTCTTCAGATACAGCTTTTTTGCTTATTTCTTGGGAGTCACTTTTTCCTCAGTCAATGCAATGGACTGAATGTTAGGGTACCCCCTCCTAAATTATATGTTGAAATCCCAACCCTCAATGTGATTGTATTATGTGGTGGGTACTTTGGGAGGTGATTAGGTAAAGAGGGTGGAGCCTTTGTGGATGGGACTCATATACCTATAAAGAGACCCCAGAGTTCTCACTTACTCTCTTTCTGTCATATGAAGACACAAAGAGAAATGGGCCATCTGCAACCCAAAAGAGAGTCCTCACCAGAATCTGATCATGCCAGTACCTTGACCTTGAACTTCTAGAATACAGAACTATGTAAAATAAATCTCTGTTGTTTATAAGCTACCCAGTCTATAGTGTTTAGTTATAATGTATAAGATAGTCAGTATCTAGAGTCTCTTGATATTCAAACATTACCTATATTGTTGTATGATTTTATCATTAAATATGAGTTGCTTTGTTCCGCGGTATACCATGGATCCATTAGAAAGGGATAAGCAGAATCTTAGAGATTTTTACTGCTTATTCATTATTTTCAAAAAACATTATTTTCTGTTGGAGAAGATAGTATTAAATTCACCTTCAGGTTTATGATGAGTCTTTATTGTGCACCTGGATGTTTGTTTAACTAGAAAAATACCTATGTCAAAAGTTCAGTCTTATATCTTGCCTGCTATAGAGTCATGCATATATGTGATGTCTGCAGAAATGTTATTGACAGCCACATGGGGAAATGGCTGAGAAAGGTACAGATTACATTCATTTAATCACAACCATTTCAAAAACATTTCCTGTGGGCCAGGTACTCTGCTGAGTGCTGGGTAAGCAGAGATAATGGGACATCCTGCTGATGCTGAATTTAGGCTCCAGGATTAAAGCACGTATGAACTACAAACTTTTATGTAAATTGAAGAAGGAGAATTGAAGAACGTGGTTTAGAATGAAGGATTAGAGATGGTCTCACAGATGGAGTGACATTAACACGAGACCAAAATAGTGTCCAGAAGTAATTCTGGTAACATGTATTGGCAGAAATATTGCAAACAAAAAAGAAGAGAGTGTTATAAGTCCTTGAAATAGGAACATGCATAAATCCTGAGTTATTCAAGGGACAAGCAAGTGATCGATGTGTAGAGGTGAGGAGAGATTCGGTGGGAAATGAAGCTAGGACAGCAGGGTTTTGTGATGGTGCAGTACATTGCAATTTTTTCTTGCCTCTGCATCCATTTTGAAGATAAGTTTAACTTTCTCTTACTCAAGCAGGACTTCAACGTCCTTGACACATACATTCCATCTGAATGTTCATCTCTGTTCCTTGTAACATTCTTTATAATAAATGGGGAAACCCTAAGTTAAATGTTTCCTTGCATTTTGTGAACCACCCTAGCAAATTATTCAAACCCAAGGAAGGGGCTGTGCCTCCAATTTTGCTTGTTTTGGAATGTTTAATATTGTTCCATAGGACTCTAAGACTCTGCTCATGTTGCTTCTTCTACTGCTTCTTCTTTTTTTAATCAGGGTCCCACTGTGTCAGTCTGGAGGGTAATGGTGTGATCACAGATCACCACAGCCCCAACTTTCTGGGCTCAGGTGATCCTTCCATTTCAACCACTTAAGTTGTTGGGAATATACATCCAGCTAATTTTTTGATATTTTGTAGAGCCAAGGTCTTGCTATGTTGCCTAGGGTGGTTCAAACTTCTGGGTTCAAGTGGTCTTCCTGCCTCAGCCTCCCAAAGTATTGAGATAACAGGTGTGAGCCACTGTGCCCACACTTCTGTGTTTTTTAGATTAGTATATTTCTACAACTATGTCTTAGAGTTTAAGGATCTGTTCTTCTATTACATTACTCTCACCTATTTTTGACCCCATATAATAAATTTTTTATTTGTTACTGAGTTTTAGATCTAGATGATGATAATGATGATGATTTTCCTTCTTTCTTTCTTTCTTTCTTTTTTTTTTTTTAGTTAGAATATCTCTCGGTCTCCCAGGCTGGAGTGCAGTGGCATGATCACAGCTCCCATCAGTTTTGATGTCCTGTATGCAGGTGATCCTTCCAACTCAGCCTGCTGAGTAACTGTGACTACAGGCGTATGTCACCCTGATCAGCTAATTTTTCTTCTTCTTCTTTTATGGAGATGATGTCTCACTATGTTGCCCAGGCTGGTCTCAAACTCTTGTGCTCAAGCAACACTCCCATGGCCGGTCCCAGAGTGCTGAGATTAAAGTCCTGAGTCACCATGCCCAGTATCAGAATCTTTTCTGAAAAAATTCTTACATGACCCCATGATAATGACTCTCAGTGATTTGATTCTGTGGCTACTTTTCTTGGTCCAGACTGGAATTGGAGTACTGGCAAATATTTTTCTTCTCTTAACTTCCACCTTCACATCCTGCACTGGCCACACACTGAGACCCACATACCTGATTTTTTCCAACCTAGCTGTGGCCAACTTTCTGGTCCTTCTCTTCAAAGTGATCCCACAGATGATATTTATCTGGGGTGTGACACACATCTTGGGAAAAACTGGGTATAAAATTGTGTACTATATTCAGAGAATGGCCCGGGGCCTTTCTCTCTGCACCACTTGCTACTTGAGCTGTTTTCAGGCAATCACCATCAACCCAAGAACTGGTGGGTGGGTGAGACTCAAAACCAAAGCTTTGATGAATACCGGCTTCTCTTGCTTCCTGTGTTGGATCTTCAACCTATTGGTAAACATCTTTGTTCTGATACATGTAGAGGCCCTTCAGCATATCCCCAATTCTACCAAGATATGGAATTGTGGACTGTGCACTAGTAAAAATTTTGCAACACCTTCTGCTGCAAAATACACATTTCTGATGACTTTCCCGGATGTTGTGTTCATGGGACTCATGATTGGGGCAAGTGGCTACATCATACTTCTTCTACACAAACACCACCAGAGAGTGAGGCATATTCACACCCTCAGCAACTCCCATAGAGTCTCCCCTGAGGCAAAAGCCACTCAAAGCATCTTACTTCTGGCTAGCACCTTCACTCTGTTTTACTTTGTAAATTCTATTCTCACAATTTATAATAATTCTGTCATTTCCAAATATCGCCTCTGGTTGCAACATACTACCACTTTTCTGGCAGCATGTTATCCCACCCTCAGTCCCTTTATATTGATGCTCCAAGACACTCGAACACCAAGTTTCTGCTCTTAAGTGGTAAAAATAAAAATAATTATTAAAAAATCCCCAAGTTATTGGTGGTCCTATTCACAATAATACTATTTTCTTCAAATAATCTTGTTATGCACTTGTTCAAGCAAGGATGTGTGTTTGTCTCGAATATGACACACACACACCAAAGACACTAATGAAAATTATTCTACACATCCCAAATTCCAAATAGCATAAACAAATTGCCTTCTCCTCAGTCCACAATCCTGGGAAACTAAACAAAAACCCTGGTTCTTCCCAGAAATTGGTGAAGGATGGGTTATTATCAGATAAGCACTAAGAACATGTGTGCCAATGATATGAGATATGGCAGACAGAACCTCTGCTTTCTTCTCAAATTTTCACTACACAAATCAACAGACTTTTATAACATAGACTTGGTTTTATAAAGGTTTTATGGCATCACTCAGAAGGCAGACATACAACCAAGTAAACACAATATTCTGTTTTGGCATTATCCTAATGCTTTCTGGTTGTATTTTTCCTTTGAAATATTTAAGGAAAGAATGAAGGTGAGATCAGGTAGAAATTAATTGGGGACATATTAGAATTTCTAATGGTTCATTAGGGAAGCTGTTAAATTGGTGCAGTATTGTATATTGCTAAACAGTAATAGTGTTGTGTATCAACTACAACTATAACCCATGGGAAGCCATTTAATCATTAGAAGACCTTAGAGTGTTCACTTGTAAAATTAATAAATTTTTATTCTATGAGATTATTGTAAAAAATTGAATAAGGTTATGAGGCAGGACTTTCAAAATAGCAGAGTGAGAACCTCTGTAAATCCATTCTTTCATAAACACAACATAAATAATATTAAAGACAGTTTTGGAAATTAGCCAAAAGCTTACAATATTCTGAATAGCATTTATTCAATAAAAAATTGTTAACCTTCATAAAAAATAGTGGGGCTATGGAATTTTAATTGGTCTGCTCCCACCTCCCTTTTCCCAGCTCTGCACTAACTCTGAAAAACAGCACCTTCAGAACTGCAGTAGCCATGAAAACCATCAGCATTGCAACCACCACCCTTACACCAAAGGGGGAAAATAAGCTTGGAAATCCTCAAAAAAACCCATCCTTAGAGCAGAGTCATTATGTGATTTGTCTTAAAGCTCCAAGAAAAAGCTCAGTTAGTTGTCCTAACTCCTTCTTTGGCCTAACTCAGAGCTAACTCTGAAGGACAAGCCCTATAACAGGGCATTAGTCAGAAACAATCAGCTTCAGTTATTTAACACTGCAGTAGCCTATGGTTGTAGTATTATTTGGAGGCAAAAAAGAGCTCTGACAAATATTTTGAAAGAGACTTCTGAAGAAAAATATGTTCACAGGGAACTCCTTAATACTCTGGCATATTCCTGAGAACCTAGAAGGCCACACAAAAATACAGAGCTGTGTACATACCCATGAAAGACATAAGCAGGCACCAGTAGTTCACCTCTGGCTAACCTTTAAGCTCTGCATATAGAAAACTAAGGCATATTTGTAAACTGCTTGAGAACTGAAATAGTGCCTTCACACACACACACACACACACACACACACACACACACACACACATACACTCACACACACAGTATGCTCAGCAAAGTGTGGAAGACTTACTTTATCAAAGCTGTTAAAGAAATCTTCAATCATTAGCTAACCAATGGAGACTTTCAGTGACTTCCCACAACATGGAATATAGACTTACACAATTACTCTAGGTTATAAGTATCTTCAAATAACTAAAATAAATCATGTATAAAGAACTAGAGAGTGGCAATGAAGAGAGTAGAGGTCAGCAGCAGATTTGAGCTGGCAAAAAAACAGAATAAGCAAACATGAAGATAGGCCAGTGAAGATTATCCAGTCTGAAAAACATGAAAAAATAAAACAGAAAAAAAAGTGAAAAAGATAAAAATAAACAGATCCTCAGAAACCTATGGTTCACTCTCAAATGTACCAACATATACATAGTGAAAGGCCCTCAAGGCAAGGAAAATAAGGAACAGAAAGTATATTTGAAGAAATAATGGTCAATAACAATGGTCAATAACTTCCCAAAGTTGTTGAAAATTATTCTACACATCCAAAAATTCCAAATAGCAAAAACAAATTGCCTTCTCAGTAGTCCAACAGACTACTGTTGGAGATCACTGCCCTGCTTAAACTCTGCTGAAAACATACTTGGCATACATGCAAAGTGACAACCAGCCCAAAATGCCTATTATGGCAAAATCAGATAGGCATGTATGCTGAGGCAAGTTCTAAAAATGCAGTGTCTGTTGTGTTAGAATTGTTAAAAAGTTATACATTGTCTTGCAAGCAGCTGCACTATGTCTTGTAAACCATCACTCTTTATCACAAAAGCTTTCTAAGTTCAAATCAGGGAGTTTTCTTTGTAATGTCTGTACTTCTCCTTGAAGTCTTACTTAACTACATCATTTTGTACTAATAAAAGTCTGGTGGGTAAAAAACTCAGGGACTTTGTCCTGTGAGGCAAAGTGTCCTCTGATTCCCCCACCTTCTAGTTCTAAAAGTGTTTTGTGAATAGTGTTAGACCACGCTGTTCCTCTTTCAGGATCCTTTGCCACCTAGCCATGCAGGATGCAGCAGAGTGGTGCCCAAACAGGGACATGAAGAGAAGGTCTGCTGCAAGTAGAAAAAGTGAAGCTACAAGTGACAGACCGTAGAATTGCACTCAATGGAGTTATGACCAAGTACACAAGTAGAAGTTTTAAGTAAATCAGGGTAACAAATGGGCAGAATCAGTCTCAAGAAACTAAACCATTATATCTAACTGCTTAAATGTATGCTAAAGCAATCAGGACCTCAGATGTCAGACTCTAAATTAGAGAACTTGTTAGAAGCTGTAGTTAAACATAACCCTTGGTTTGCAGATGAAGGTATTGTAGATGTAGAATGCTGGAAACGAGTAAGAGAAGATCTAAAATGGGTGCATCAATCTGGGGCTTCTCTTTCTGTTTCTGTTTTTTTTCTACATGGGGATTAGTTAAACATGTTTTGAAATATGACAGGAATGTAAAGAAAAATGTATGCCTACGGCTCCCACTCAAACTAACCCTTTCATTAGTAATGATCTGTGGAGTTCCAGACTCCCCTGAGCAGAGCCTAAGGTGGGGGGGGATGAGAAAAGAAAGACAAAGAACCAGGATTGGGAGGGCTCTCTCCCAGCTAGCTGAGAGTGAGACAGAGCAAATTTATTTTCACTGCATGCCTCTTGTATAGTGCAAAAATCACACAAGGGAGAGCAAGACCACACAAGCAAGATATGTGTTAATGTCTAAACTAAACCACACAAACACAATATATGTTAATGATTAAACTATGCTTATTTTAACATCTATGCTAAGTTAAGGGCAAGGCAATCACTTAAGGCAGACAGTCTCTGGGCTAGGCATGGTCAAGGTCACGCCACTCTGTAAAATCAAAATCAGCACTCCCAATACTATTAAAGAATATACTGTAGACTGTAAGCTATGTGACAATACCAACTGCTTAATTTTGTCAAGAATATCATTAGTCAATGAGCTAGCAGGCAATAAAAGTGACCCAGCTGTAGAAATTTTTACAATATCTTGTTGTAATCAAGCAATATTCAAAGAAACATCATTAGAAGAACAAATCCCCAGCAAATGATATCTAACCAGATCCCAATGCCATTCAGAATTATTATAAGGTTTAGAGGTTACACAAATCCATTGGAAGCTTGCATGATATTATAACATAACCCGAATTTTTAAAGCAGCAACTTGGTCCTCAAGAATCAGGACCATTTCCTCCAACGTATTGAGTCATGCCTCCAATTTAATGTCAATGGCTTCTTGGCTAGATAGAGCAGTGGAAACGTTCTTAGCTAGATTATCCACATACTGAGCAGTGTGGATTTCTTGAGTCAAAGCTATTGCTGAAGCAGTGACTGCTGCAATCAGCATAACCAATGCAGTAATACTGGCAACTAAAAGTCCAATAAATCTTCTCTGGCAGTCAAGCATGTTGGACATTTGAGAAAGCACATGCCAGCCAGAGTCCTGATACCACAGCCCAGAAATATTTATAGGCATCATAAAAAAGAGGGCTGATGCACTACCACAACTTGCTGCCCTCTATTTTGAGGAGAGACACAATTAGTGAGATTACGATGAGAACACTTTAAGGAAAAATAAGAGGACTCCATAGTAATTTTCCAGGGCCCTGCTAATAAAACATAAGGGGAGAGAATACAGGCAAACACCTCATGGGAGCCATTGTAAGACAGCTGGTTAGATTCAGACTGGTGGGAGATGAGAGTGGGCCCTAAAGCCGCCATAAGTTTCCAAATACCAAGCTGAGGGCATCCTGCTGAGGTGGAAAGAACTGTCTCCACCCACTCTCTGGAGGTTTCAACTCACTGTAATTCAGTCTTAGCTTGTGAGTTAGGAGTAGGCCAGTCCATGACCCCTTCATTAGTGCCAGGGATATGATGCCAGGTGGCTATAGGATAATGACAACTATGACAGGGTGGAAACAGAAAACAAAAATGAGACTGCCTCAGCAGAGGAGGGAACTCGAGAAGGTGGAGCCTTTGTAAAAGGTGTAGTACAAGACCGCAGCAGGCCATACAAAGACATAATCCAATCTCTTTTCATCCAAGACTAGTGCTCCATGCCCTGAAGCATAAATACATGAGTATATTTAAAAGTAGAAGTAATCAGTACAAAACCTGGATTCCCTATGACAGGTAGATGCCAGAAAGATGAAAAACAAATGGGAGCCCATGAAGAGCATCCTTCATAGGAAAATCCACCTACCTATTGTTGAATAATAGAGTCAGTAGAAGGATACCCAAGTAAAGAAGCATTACTAGCCGGGCTCGGTGGCTCAGCCTGTAATCCCGCTCCTTTGGGAGGCTGAGGTGAGTGGATTGCCTGAGCCCGCGGGTTCGAGACCCGCCTGGGCAGCGAGACCTCATCTCTACAATAAATCAAAAAATCAGCCGGGCGTGGTAGCACATGCCTGTAATTCCGGCTACTCGGAAGGCTGAGGCGGAAGGATCGCTGGAGCCCAGCAGGTCGAGGCTGCGGTGGCCGGGAGTGACCGCTGCACTCCAGTCTGGGCGACAGAGACTCCAACTCAAAAAAAAAAGAAGCATTACTAACTTATACAAGGACCGAGGGATCATCCCAGACCACTGTCCTTAAAAGGGGGGGGTTCAGGCACATAGGCCCAATAAGGCGAACTGTGCCCCTAACTGTACCCACATGGAAAGCCACCAAAGTGAGCATGTTCAAGAACAAGGTAGATGGGTCAGATGTAACGCCTTCGCTACTTCACGCTATGTTTTTGGCTTTAGCTGTTAGCACGTTTAAATTCCCTCAAGAAGGAGGTATGGCTTCATGTGTTGCCCTAGAGCAGGAACATGGGAGAGGCACAATCCCTGGTGGGATGATGCACAGCCTCTTGAATGGAGGGATCAGACTTTCTATCTGATCCTCCCTTGGTACTGTGGAGTTGGGAGCCAGTGTAGAATCAGATGAATCATGCTGGGAGTCATCGGGGTCCTTCTGCATTCCTAGGGAGAACACAAGCACTGCCTCATTCCCAGATGAGCACTGGATCAAGTCCTTACCACTGGCTTGTCAAAGGATCCTTCCAGTGAACCAAAGTCTCTGCTTTAGGAGAAGGCTGCCAAAAGGATTCTGCAACTGATACCCCTTCATTATCCAGATTAAGAAAATTGAGAATTAATAATGCATTTGCCAGTGGTGTATGTGGGGAGGAATGTGTGATTTGGTTTTGAGCATCCTCCTGGCATGCTCCACTATACCTTGCCCCTGTGGATTATAGGGGATTCCAGTAGTATGAGAAATTTCAAATGTGGAGCAAAATTGGGTAAAATACTTACCAACATAGGCAGGGCCATTGCCAGTCTTGGTAGATTTGGGAATGCCCATGACAGCAAAAGCTGCAAAGCAATGGGCTATAACATATAAAGCTGCTTCACTTGATCGGGCTGAGGTAAAAATAAAACCAGAGCAGGTGTCCACTGTAATGTGCACATAAGCCAACTTTCCAAAAGAAGGAATGTGTGTGACATACATCTGCCATAAGTGTCCCATCAACAGACCTGGGGGATTCACGCCCTCAGAAGGAGAGGAGTGAAAGTGAGGACAAACAGGACAGTCTTTCACTAGTTGTCAAGCTGTTTCTCTAGACAATGAAAATTGGCAAGGTAATCTTTGGGCATTTGATGATGAAGGGCATGAGAACCAGTAGCTTCAGAAGCAGGGGATAGTAAATGGAAAGCAAAAAATCACGTAGCCTCATTAGCAAGGGCATTGCCTTCCAATAATAGACCAGGAAGGGCAGAATGAGCATGAATATGAGCAACATAAAAGGGCTCCGTGTGAGCACGAATATGCAATTGAGTGGACTGTAAAAGAGCATTTACATCAGTGGGGGAGGAGGAAGAGACAGCATGAAGACTAGCAGTTTCCAAATGATTAGCAAACCTGCAACGTAATGACTATCAGTGTAAAGATTAAAGCTTCTTGTAGAGAGATCTTCAAACACCTGACAAACTGCAAACAGCTCGACTCATTGAGCGGATTCATAATCTGTCTGAAAACAAGAAACAACACCATTAATAATAGTAACTGCTGTTCCAAAGGAGGAACCATCTGTAAAAACCAAGTCAGCATCTTGCAGAGGTTGATCACTGGTAACCTGAGAAAAAATAAAAGAATGATTTTTTGCATAAGTAAGAAGTCGAGGAGGAGGATAGTGGGAGTCCACTTGCCCAGTAAAGTGGGCTATGGCCAACTGCTACGCAGGGCATGTTTCCCAAAGCCAAATCATTTGAGGAGCAGTATAAGGTACTACAATTAAAGCAGGCTCATAACAAAGCTCCCTGGCTCACCATTGGCCCTTGGTAATGAGGAGAACAATAGATTCATAATTTGGGGTCACAGTGTGGCACTGTGAGGCTGGCAAATGCAGTCATTCCATGGGTCCTTGTTGCCAAAAAACTCCTGTGGGTAGATAAGATGTAGGCAATATTAGCAGTGACTGAGGCTTAGTATCAGAGATGCAAGAGACCTGCTGCAGGGCGATCACCTCTTGTACCAATTGTAATGCAGATTGAACTTCAAGGGTGAAGTGCCATGGAGATTGAGGGTCACGATCACCTTTTAAGATATCAAAGAGAGGTGTGTGCTGTACAGTGGTAATTCCAAGAGAAGGGCACAACCAACTAATGTCACCTAACAACTTTTGGAAGTCATTCAAGGTGGTAAAATAATGATTTCTGATTTGAGGTTTATGCATCCAGACTTTGCATCCTTTTATATTTCTCTCAAGATATTGATCGGGAGCCGTCCACTGCACCTTCTCTGGGGCAGCAATGAGACCAGTGTTATGGAGGGAATTTTGTAGTTTCAAAAATACCTCCTTCAATTGCTCTTCATCAGGATGAGGAACAAGAATATCATCCATGTAATGGATGATGTGAACCTTGGGAAAATGTGATCAGACAGACTGCAAGGCTCTGGCTACAAAAGATGACACAAGGTGGGTCTATTGGTCATGCCTTGAGGCAAAACTTTCCATTGAAAGTCTGATACTCTCAGATCTCCCTTCCATGTTCATCAAAGCCTATAGTCTCTACCAGATAGGCATGAAATCCTTCCAAATCATCTCCCCGCCGCAAGGCGGACTGAACAATCTTCTGTAAAGGGGAGAGACACACCAGACGTTTCCTAACATAGGGCAGCAGAGTTTGGACAGGAGCCAAGAAGGGGAAGGGCATTGATCCGTGATCTGCGAGCCAGGTTCTAGTTGGCACCAATTGAGGGGCCACTGAGACCCAAGGGGGGTCTTTGTCATCCCCAGGAGAGATTTCCTCCTTAGAAATTGAGGAATGATACACCGGTATTGAAGGCACTTCCTCTTTTGAATTCAAAGCGTGACACAAAAGCACTTCCTTTTTTGAAACTGGACACTTTTTAGCTAAAACAGTAAGTAACTCCATAAGTTGAGCAAAAGTATTGGAAGACAAAGAAGGAGTGGAGGTCTCAGCCTTTTTGTTTTTTGTTTTTTGTTTTTGTTTTTGTTTGAGTTGCAGTCTCACTCTGTTGCCCAGACTGGAGTGCAGTGGCTGCTCCTGGCCACCGCAGCCTCGACTTGCTGGGCTCTGGTGATCCTTCTGCCTCGGCCTTCCAAGTAGCCGGAATTACAGGCATGCGCTACCATGCCCAGCTGATTTTTTTATTTATTATAGAGATGAGGTCTTGCTGCCCAGGCGGGTCTCGAACCAGCGGGCTCAGGCAATCCACTCACCTCAGCCTGGCAATCCACTCACCTCAGCCTCCCAAAGGTGTAGGATTACAGGCTGAGCCACCAAGCCCAGCTTCAGTTGTAGCTGCCTGATGAAAAATGTTTTACACATAAAAGGAAAGTTGGCCCCTATGTCACAGTATTCACAAATACACTTAAGGCAGACAGCCTCCGGGATAGGCATGGTTGATGTCACCCCGCTCTGCTATCTGCAGAATAACAGTCAAATTGAGAGGGGAGATGAAGGAAGTATAGGGTTGGTTCCTTGAACACAAACCAAGAAACATAATGACCTTGTCAGCTTATGTTCTGGTTTTCTTCAATGATCAAGACAAATCTCTGCCTGATAAAAAATGTTTTACAGAGGCAGCATTAACCCCTCTGCAGTCAGCTTTACAATCTGCTGGCATAGAAGATCAAACCTTTCTCACTTGCCCTATAACAAGTGCCCCCGAACCACAAGTCCCAGATCAAAATATACATATAAATACACCTTTTGATTTTAAGGCCCTTAAGGCTCTCCATGATCACGTGTTACAAGCAGTTGCATTATGTCCTATAAACAGTCACATTTCATTGCTTATGGTCATGACAAGAAACTTTCCATGTTACTGCCTGGTCTTTGTTTTGGAATGCTTGCTTAAACACCTCTTTGTGCTAATAAAAGTCTGGTGGGTAGGAGACTTGGGGCCTTTGTCCTGTGAGGCAAATTGTCACCTGGTCCCCCTACTCTAAATTCCAAAAGGTGTCTTGTAAATTGTGTTATACCACACCATTCCTCCTCCAGGTTTCTTAATTACCTGCTGTGCTGTGCCCAGGTAGCTGGGCCATGGTGTTAGATAATATGCTCTGGGGGCCAAATGTTATTTTTCCCATCCCCAATTTGTAGAGCCTGACACTTTGTTTGGGAGTTTGAGGCAGAGTTAGAACACCCTGTTTTATTGTGGTACTCATGGAGTTCCAACTCCCTAGTTTCCCATGGCCATTGATCTCACATGTTAGTTCCTTCACATACATAACAGGAGTACACTATACTTCCTTCAGACTGGACAGGAGCTTGTGTATTAGGGTCTATTTGACTTTCCTTTTTCCTACTCTCACTTGCTAAGGGAGAACAGTTGGGAGTCCAAACATAAAAAGCCTGGAACTCCCAAAGAAAATGGTGGGCTCTATAAACTGGGGACTGGAAAAATAATAAATGGCCCCTAGAGCATATTATCCAATACCATAGCCCAGCTACCTGGGCACAGGATGGATCTTGGGATTATTGGACCTCCATTCACATGCTAAACCACATAATTTGATCACAAGTTGTCATTAAAATTATAACTAATGAAACTGCAAAGGCCCTTGACATATTAACCAAACAGCAGACTAAAATGTGCAAAGCCATTTATCAAAACCACTTAACTTTAGATTACTTGCTTGCTTCTGAAGGAGGGGTTTGTAAAAATTTTAACTTAAGCAACTGCTGCTTACAAATAGATGATGAGAAAAGGGTCATAGAAGAAATCACCAACCAGATGAAAAAGCTTGCTCATGTCCCAGTCCAATCCTGAAAAGGCTGGAATCCCAAAAATCTGCTTAAATGTTATTTCTCAACTTTTGGAGAATTTAAAACCCTCATAGGTTGCTATGTCCAGTGCAGCAGGGTAATTAAGAGACCTGGAAGAGGAACAACACTGTATAACACAATTTACAAGACTCCTTTTAGAATTAAGAAGTAGAGGAACCAGGGGGCACCTTGTCTCACAGGACAAAGACCTCAAGTCTCTTACCCACCAGAATTTATTAGAACAAGAGATGTGTTTAAGCAAGCATTCACAAACAAGGTTCAGGAAACTTTCTTATGACCTAATCAATGAAATGTGACAACAGCAGCATGTAGAATAATGTGGTTAATGTATAACTTCTTTACTTAGTCTAGCACAAAGGACACTGCACTTTAGAACTTGCTTCAGCATACATGCCAATCTAACTTTTGTCATCATAGGAATTCTTGGCTGATTATGCCTTTGCACATAGCCAAGGATGACTTCAGCAAAGTTCAAGCAGGGCGGTGGTCTCCAACATCAGGTGTTATACACATGATGTTAAAAATTTGTCTAATCCTGCCCTGTCTAGATCCATTGGTTATAAGGTCTGTCTCCAACCTGATTGAGGACATGGTTTGAAGAAAAACAACAATGCATGTAATGTGTAATGGAAGTACAAACCCTTAAACCAAAGTGCTGCTCTATAACCCTAAAAAATGGTTCAAGCATCAAAGGGGGAAATGAGACAAGGTGCCCTTCCCCCAAGCCCAATAAGATGAAGCCCTTCCCAGGACAGAGTAGGGCCACCCCTTAGTACAGTAAGATAAAAGCCTTCCCAGAATAATGAAAAAGTTCATCTAGCAAAGTAAGATAAGAACTTTTTTGGAATCTTGGAAGATTCATGTTAGATAGGAATGTAGCCCCAATCTGTAGTGCGCATGTGTAAATCTCCTGTAACATTAAGTTGTGAAAAACCCAATTAGCCTGTATGTTACTAATAGGTAAGCCTTATTGGGGGGACAAATAAACTAAAAATGTATAAAAGGAGATGTTCCCCTGTGCTTAGGGTTCAGTCTTTGGATGTGAATCTGCTGAGCCGGTGCTGGCATGAAAAATACTGCTTCCTGGCCTCAGTGTCCCAACTCTGTAAGATCCTGCCACAAACAAATATCAAAGGAGGAAATAATATCAAGCTTAGATAAGTTGTTTCCCACCAGAGGCAACATTTTCTAAGGACAATAAACCAGATAGAGACATTGTTAAAATAAAAGCTAAAGATAGATCAGTACCCCCCTCATGAACACAGATGTAATTTCTTACAAAATATTAGCAATGCTTTTGGGATACTAATCTACAGAAGAAAAGGAAAGTTGGTCCCTATATCATAGTATTCACAAATACAAATGACTGACTAGGTTGTGACTACTCAGGAAGCACAGGAGATACAAGTGATATTTTTTTGGCATGCATTGGGGCTTTCAGTGCCTGTTCTACAACCATTTTGCTGTAGGTCGTTCATTCCTTCCTTTCTTCTTCCCTCTCTCCCTTCCCTTATTTTATATGTACATATATAATTTTTTAGATTGGAAACTATAGTTTATTTAAAAAGTAAATTATAGAGAGTGCACAAAAGGGAAAGAGGAAATTCACCTCCCCCAAGACAGGGAAGGGGGGCCAAGCCAGGAAATATGGCAAGGCCAAAAGTTCAAAGAGCACATTGTCTAGTAAGGCAATAGTCTATTGCGTATTTTATTTTAAAGATGTAGGGTACAATTTAGGATTAGGTACACAAGTGAGCATTGCACACGTAAAGTTTGATCCCCAATTTGCACACGTAAAGTTTGATCCTCCCTTTGATCCCCAATCTGGTCCCAATTTGAGATCAGGTTTGCCGTAGTTTTTAATCCCTCACTGTCTCTCACCATGACCACACATCTAGAGTGCTCTTCTCATACCACCTGGGTGCACCCAGACCTAGTCTCTTCATCTCAATTTTCCTCAGATGTGTCGCTGGTGTCTTCACTGTGAAAGCGTCCTAATTCTGAGCTGAAACCCTTTACTTTACTGTTCAGGTTCAGCCCTTTTCCATAATGCCCCGCCTTTTGAGTCTTCTGAGAGGTGCAGTGGGAGCGGCCATTTTCAGCTTATGCGTGGCTTGTGATTGTTCAGGTCAGAAGAGGAGCGGACAGTGCTGAAATGCTGCTGAGTATGCACTGTGCTGAAAGCCAAGGATGCAAAAATGCCAGGGATGTGAAGTCTTTAAAAGACTAGGAAGGATCGCTTAGATGTTTTCCTTTTTAACCAGGGTGGCAGCATCTGATCACCTAGAATAGCTGTCTCACTCCGTATGGCTCACCCCTCGCAATGGCTGCTTCCAACACAACATTGGTCCATGGGTGCTGCTATATTGTTGAGTGATTGCTTCCCTGGGACCCAGGATCCATGTCCGTACAGAGATCCCTCCCTCTGAATTTGCAAAGTAAGAGCAGAACCTGGTAGTCCTACACAGTGAGTGGAAGCCAAACTGGCATATGAAATCCTTGCCTTTCCCGATGTGACTTCACAGGGCTCGGGTAGGACTCTACCGAAGTTTTTCATTAAGAATTCCGCCACACGGTGGGTGGCTCTGGTTCCTGGGGGTGTGGTTTCTGGTGAGTGTTCATAAGAGATTTCTGTTTAAGGCGGTTTTGGTGTTTTGGGGCATCTTGGGCTGCCTGGGCCAGCGTCAGCATTTAGGGGAGTGAGTGGAGGAAGAGAAAAGGAACTGAGACTAGGATGTGTCTGCTCCACATTGTGTACCTGGCCAGAGAGAGGCATTAGGAGAGTCACTGACCAAGGTGCCTATTGGGTGAGTACAGGGACCTGGGGTTAGTGATGTGAGATCCCAGGGGTCCAAGGTCAAGTACTTGGAGGGCCTGAGTTATGGCCCTCTTGAAAGGAAGTGTTTGAAAAATTTACTGACATTTTTCTTTTGCAGTCTTTTCTTCCTTCCTTCCTTCCTTTCTGCTCAGCCGTTAGTTCCTCCCCTCCTCCTCCTCACCTATCTTGCCCTCCCCTCTGCTCCATTCCCCTCCTCTCCCCTCCCACTGGCACACTCACAGCCACTCCAGTAGCTGGGCTCCAGTGATCATTCCAACTCACCCTTCCTAGTAGATGAAACTATAGGCGCGCTGGCTAATTTTTGATTTATTGTAGAGATGAGGTCTAACCAAGTTGCCTGGGTTAATCTCAAACCTGTAGGCTCAGGCAATCCACTTGCCTCGGTTGAGTCCAGCCTCTTCCCCCCCCCCTTTTTTTTATTGATGGGGAGCCTCACTCTTGTCACCCAGGCCTGAAGTGCTGGCCACCACAGCCTTGACCTGCTGGGCTCAGGCATCCTTCTGCCTCAGCCTTCCAAGTAGCTGGAACTACAGGCATATGCCACAATGCCCAGCTAGTTTTTGTGTGTGTGCAATTTATTGTAGAGACAAGGGCTCACCAAGTTGCCCAGGCTGGTCTTGAAACCCTGGGCTCAGGCAGTCCTCTTGCCTTGGCCTCCCAAAGTGCCGGATTACAGGTTGAGTGACCATGCCTGACCAGTTGTTGGTTTCTTAAAGAATAATGGTAAGCAAGCAGAGAACCCAGAGATGCCTGCACAGAACACAAGAGAGCAACCTCCCCAGTTTCAGCAACCACTAGGCTTATATATATATTTTTACTAGTTTTTCTGTTTTGGCAATAAGAATTGAAAAAAATAAAAGGGAATACCACATGGGGAGAACCCCAAACAAAGAAATCTGAAATATATAATAAATGTTTAGTTTTACTTTTTTGCTCATTTTGGATGCCGGTGCTAAACTTTCAAATGTCATAACTTCTTTTTTTGAGTTGGAGTCTCACTCTGTCGCCCAGACTGGAGTGCAGTGGCCACTCCCGGCCACCGCAGCCTCGACCTGCTGGGCTCCGGCGATCCTTCTGCCTCAGCCTTCCAAGTAGCCGGAATTACAGGCATGCACTACCACACCCGGCTGATTTTTTGATTTATTGTAGAGATGAGGTCTCACTGCCCAGGCGGGTCTCGAACCTGCGGGCTCAGGCAATCCACTCACCTCAGCCTCCCAAAGGTGTGGGATTACCGGCTGAGCCACCGAGCCCAGCTCAAATGTCATAATTTTAAAAGAAATTGGGGATGCTTGGCAAGATGGTGATGGGATAAGTTAAACTGTGATTTCCACAAAAGGTGACTCCTGAAGGTGGTTCCACATACCCTGAAGCTGCCACCTCCATGGAGGGGTGGCTGCTATAACTGGTCCCATGCAGCAGCAAACTGCTGCCACCACACTATGTCCTCCACAAGGGATTACTGCTGTGGTTGCTACCAGGTGCTGAGCAGCTGCCACTGAGGCTTTTGGCTCCCTCCCAGGGAATTCCCATCTCCTTCCCCCACCCCAAGCCACCCGTGGCACACCAAACTGCAGCATCCAGCTATCTCACTGGTTGCCAGTGCCTGATGCTGTACATACATCATCATTGTCCTTCATAGTGGGTCAATTGGGGCCCAGGACAAGTGGAGAGAGAGAATCAGGGAAAGTCAAGAGGAGTCTGTGCCTGGTGAGGAGCTACCTACCACAGCCATTTTCCAGGCAGAGATTTGCATTGCTCCACCCAGCTCCTTGCACCCTCCACCCTGTGGCATAAGGTAACCTCACCAAACCAAGAAACAGAAGCCCCTCCCCTACACTGAATCAGACTCAGGCAACTCACTTCTGTGTGGCAGATCTGTTAGACACCAAGCCAAGAGAATTGACCCAAGCTATGTGTAACCCTATCTGCCTGCAATGAGAGCAGAGGGGAGGGGCTAGAGATCAGAGCTGAAGAGACTTTAGACATTCAGGAAACACCTCAGAGCTAGTCTGATTTCTTAATTTGATTTTTTATTTATTGTTTTGACTGTTTTGTTCACTTTTGTTTGCTTTTTGATTTATACTACCTGTTTGTGTTGGGGAAGAATACATCAAAAGCCATGATTTTATTGGACTGTCTTTGTGTGATTACTGGTATGCTTTAAGGAATTTTGTTTGTCTGTTTTTTACTCTTTTCTGGCTTTGTGTCTCTTTTCATTCATTAATTGGTGTGTATGTCTGTTTTCCCTCTTACTCTTCTCTCTCTCCAACTTCCTCTTGACCCCCTCTTCTTCCATTATTTTCCTTTTTCTTACCTCCTTTTGTTCTAGGGAGCAAATCTAAACCCCCAATGTATGGGCAGATTGTAAGGCAGTGGGAAGTGGCTTCCAGGGTGCCCATACACTGTCAGTGGATACTGGGATCTGCAGATAGATTCTGAATCACAGTTTCCCCTCAATTAAATCTCAAAACTGCAAAAAAGTACAGCTCCCAATCCACAGTCCAGCCACAAAAGTGAACAAAGCCAGAGGATGCTTGTAAGGAAGAACAGGAGATTCTTCCTTATGAGAAGTAAAAGCAACCCCACCTTCCCTGCAAAACAGAAGTAAAGAAGGGGAAGGAAAGGGGGAGATAAAAATCTACACAAATGAAGAAAAACCAAAAGAAAAATATGGGTCTCTCACAGACCCCCTGGGAGGTCAGATACTGAGAAGACAGACTTCAGAATGCAAGCAATAAAGAGCCCCTAGAATGACTGGTCTCAAGCTACAAATGCAGATATCAAGACATTAATAGAGAGATTAAAAAGAATTGAGGAGAGACAAGAGGGAAATAGGAAGGAGTTGATAACTGAGGTAATAGTAGTAAAGAATACTGTGAATAAAATAAATAGCAAACAGGTAAGCATGGAAAGCAGAATTAGCCAAACAGAAGGAAGAATCTCAGCGCTTGAGGGCCAAAATATAGAACTAACTGAAACTGTCAAAAACATAGAAAAGAAGCTTAAAAAGATAGAACAAAACCTTCAAGAGATGAGTGATTACTTCAAGAGCCCAAACGTAAGAGAAATTGGATTTCCTGAGGCAGAAAGAGAGACAGAGACCCCCCTGGAACAAGCATTCCACGAAATTATTTAAGAAAACTTCCCTCATCTCATCAGTGATGTGAAAATTCAAACAAAAGAGATTCAGAGTACCCCTGCAAGACAAAAAATGAGAAGACCAACTCCCAGACACATAATAATTCACAAAAACAAAGTAGGTATAAAAGAAAAAATCCTAAAGACAGCAAGAAAAAAAGGTCAGACTACCTACCATGGAATACCAGTTAGAATAGTGGCAGATTTATCTACAGAAACCCTTGAGGCAGGAAAGCTTGGAGCCCTATCTTCAAAGTTCTAAAAGATAAACAATTTCAACCAAGAATAACCTACCCAGCCAAGATAAGTTTCATAAGTGAGGGAGAATTGAAATCTTTTGCATATATTCAATCCTTACGCTGCCTCCAGACCACCTCTACAAGACATACTTAAGAAAGTATTAAACATAGCAGAAAAAAAAAGACCAACAACATTCTTCACAAGAGTACAAAAAAAATTTAAAAAACACATGAACCAACCCAAAAATGAAAGGAAAGACAACAAACAAACAGGAACAACAACAACTCTATGAGAACCTCATGGTAGGGATCAACACTCGCATTTCAATAATTAGCCTGAATGTGAATGGACTAAATGCACCACTGAAAAGATATAGAATGGCAAAATGGATAAATATCATCAAGCAACAATATATTGCCTCCAGAGACTCATCTCACTAGAAAGGGCACTCACAGACTCAAAGTAAGAGGTGGGGAAGCAAAATTTCAGGTAAATGGAGCACAAAAGAGAGAAGGAGTAGTGATCTTAATCTCAGACAAAATACCCTTTAAGCTATCAAAAATTTAAAAAGATACAGAAGGCCACTACATAACGATAAAAGATTCACTCCATCAACAAGAAATGTCTATTCGAAACATACATGCACCCAACATAGGAGCACCAACTTCCATAAAGCAGCTTCTAGGTAAACTCACAAAAGATATTAACTCTAACGCTATCATATCTGGGAACTTTAGTACCCCACTCACAACAGTAGACAGATCATCAGGACAAAAAAATCAGCAATTGAAGAAAACCAGTATATAAGCTGACAAGGTCCTTATGTTTCTTGGCTTGTATTCAAGGAACAAAACCTATATATCCTTTGTCTCCCCTGATCTTTGGCTGCTATTCTATGAATAGCAGAGTGACACCATGACTAGCCCAGAGATCTCCCCTGATCTTTGGTTGCTATTCTATGGATAGCAGAGAGGTGCCATGGCTAGCACGGAGGCTGTTTTTCTTAGCAATTGCCTTACTTTTGACTTAGAAAGCATAGATGTTAAGATATGCATAGTTAGCCGGGCTGAGTGGCTTAACCTGTAATCCCATGCTTTGGGAGGCTGAGGTGAGTGGATTGCCTGAGCCTGCAGGTTCGAGACCCACCCGGGCAAGTTGGCGAGACCTCATCTCTACAATAAAATCAAAAAATTAGCCAGGTGTGGTAGTGCACACCTGTACTTCCAGCTACTTGGAAGGCTGAGGTGGAAGGACCACCGGAGCCCAGCAGGTTGAGTCTGCGGTGGCCGCGAGTGTGCCACTGCACTCCAGTCTGAGCAGAGTGAGACTCCAACTCAAAAAAAAAAAAAAGATATGCATAGTTTAGTCATTAATACTTACCCTGCTTGTGTGATTTAGTTTAGACATTAGCCTATATCCTGCTTGTGTGGTTTTGCCCTCCCTTGTGTGATTTTTGCACTATATAAGAGGTATGCTGTGAAAATAAACTTGCTCTCTTGCTCTCACTCATTGAAGAGAGAGACCTCCCAATTCCATTGTTTCTTTGTCTTTCTTTTCTCATTCCCTCGCCCCACCTGAGGCCCTGCTCAGTGGAGGCTGGAACTCTGCAAGTGGCACCCAAACAGGGATCTAAGTACTGGGGATTGGCATTGGCTGGAGAGAAACCCTCACAGAGGCTGGCATTTTTTGTGTGCAGCATTGCAATTCATGAGTAGGTAACCATGGGAAAAGGATTAATCATTGGCAGTAAAACCTGGGACATTTACATTCTAAGGATAGCACTCTCTTTGTGTCAATGTTAAAACCTATGCTGAAAGCTAGAGGAACTAAGGTTGCAGGTAGACAATTAGATAGATTTTTGCAGTTTGTAGAGGAAGTATGCCCCTGGTTTCCTGAGGCCAGGACGGTTAATCTGACTACCTGGGAAATAGTAGGTAGTTGTTTGAAGAATTATTATCAAGCACACGGTCCTGAAGCCATGCCAGTAGATGCTTTATCTCTGTTGAACCTAGTAGGGATTGCTTAGACTCCTCTCCTGAGTCTTATAGAGTGGTACAGGCTCCTCCCTTGTTGCAGCGTTCTCCCTCAGCTCCTGCTGTAGGTGCCCATAATGATAAGGAGGGACACCCTCCTAAAGATTTTTGACAGAAGCAGGATGAGGCTGCTGCTCGGTATCACAATGATAAGATATTTGTGGCCACCTGAGCCTCTGTGACTGAGTTTCCTGAGGCTCCTAGCCTGCTTGCGAAAGAGGCTGAGCCCTCCACTCCTTCTTTATCTCTGATACTTTTGCTCAACTTATGGAGTTGCTTACTGTTTTAGCTAAAAGCTGCTTAGTTTCAAAAGAGGAAGTGCTTTTGTGTCAAACTTCGAATTCAGGAGAGGAAGTGCCTTTGCGTCATACTTTGAATTCAAAAGTGGTAGTGCCTTCAATATCGGTGTCTCATTCCTCAATTTTGAAGGAGGAGATTTCTCCTCGGGGTTGAAAGGGCCCCCCCCCAGGGCCTCAGTGGTCCCTCAATTGGTGCCGACTAGAGCCTTGCTTGTGTATCACGGATCTGCCCCGTCCCCCTTTTTGGCTCCTGTTCAAATTCGGCCACCCTATGTTAAGAGGCATCTGGTGCATGTCTCTCCCCTTTACAGAAGGCTGTTCAGTCTGCCTTGCTGCAAGGAGATGGTTTGGAAGAAGTTCAGTCTTTCTGTTAAAGACTACAGGCTTTGATAACCAGGGAAGCGTACAGCTGAGTCTGTTTAGTAATTCATAAGAGTTTTTGACAATTTTGACTATTCATAATTAGAAATGAGTAGAAACAGATCATTTTACATCCACATTGTTCCTCTAAAAGGATTTTGTACCAGGTCATTTTGTAGGCATCTTGGAAAAATCCTGGAGGAAAAAAATGTGTGGGGAGGACTCCAGAATGAGCACCAGTGAGACGAAGAGTAAACAAACTTATAGGCAGTTGCTAAGGGGGATGGTATCAACTGCTATGACTGTGGTCAATCTGGGCATTTAAAGCGCAATTGTTCTTGATGGTCTAAGCCCCTGGGACCCGACTAAAAGTCCACTGAAAGGGTGTGGCCTCTCCAGGAGGGGGGGGAAGCACCTAGCTCAGTGATGGTGGCCATTGACTAAAGGAGTCTGGGGGGAGTCACGGCCCAGTCCAGCGCTCTGTTTGCCATCACCCCAAAGAATCCTTGGGTCTGTGTGAATGTGGTTGAGGTTCAAATTAATTTCTTGATTAATACTGAAGCGATGTTTTTAGCCCTTGTGCTGATACTGAACCTCTTTCTCCTGACACCTGCTCTCTAGTGGGAGTTAAAGGTTTTCAAAAAGTTAAATGTTTTACCTAACATCATATATAAGAAGGAAATTCTATAAGAAATCTAGACATAATAATAAAGTCTTTCCTGGATGCATCTCCAAACATTTTCAGATTTCTCTTCAAATTTTATATAAAATTCACTTGAATGTCTGGTTCAGATTATAATCTAAAACAACTTGTCAGGCTACCACTATAGTTCAGAAATACATTAAAAATGCAAAAAAGCAGCCGGGCTTGGTGGCTCAGCCTGTAATCCCGTGCCTTTGGGAGGCTGAGGTGAGTGAATTGCCTGAGCCCACGGGTTCGAGACCCGCCTGGGCAGCGAGACTCATCTCTACAATAAATCAAAAAATCAGCCAGGCGTGGTAGCGCATACCTGTAATTCCACCTACTTGGAGGGCTGAGGTGGAAGGATCGCCGGAGCCCAGCAGGCGAGGCTGAGGTGGCTGGGAGCGGCCACTGCACTCCAGTCTGGGTGACTGAGTGACTGAGTGAGACTCCAACTCAAAAAAAAAAAAAATGCAAAAAAGCTAGCCCTTGTAATAAAGCCACAGAAATTAAAGTTTATTATTTAAGTTATGCTAATAACTTCAGGCCTGGTAGCATTTGTAAAAAAGGTGATCAGTCACCTAAAATTGTCAAAATGTATGTCTGGCTTCACTTAATTGTTCTACTTCTTGAAAGAGGGATTTCCCTCTTTTATTCCTGTTATTAAGCCAGATTCCAGCAATTTCATGCCCACCTAGTGATCATGAAAGGATTCCAGTTAGTGCCTGCAAATGATGCCACTGCTAAAAGAGATCTGGACACCTCAAGTCAGATAGGGAGAGATTTTTGATCTCTGGCTAGCAGGATTATGCCCACTGTCAGCTCTGAAGAAGCTACAGAAAATGGACCTTCACCCCTCAGCACCCCATATGACTATGGGATTGAAAAATCCCTAAAGAATAAATAATTGAGGCAGGGTAGCTAGCACAGGCTAGACATAGATAAATCTCCTATAGGTAGGTTTTAAAAGGCGTACAAGCATTTTAAAAATTCTATTTTACTGCAGGTCAAATGGCAGCCTACCACACCCCTCTGCAAATCCAAAGAAAACTCCATTAGATGTAGGACTAGGACAGTACAATTTTTCAATTTGCAGTTTAGCATAATAATCACTACAAATCCTTTGGAGAGACAAGTAAACTGAACATAGGTATTTGGTATTGCATCACTCAGGATCCAAGTCAGTTCTGAAATGGGACTCATTAAAACTTTGAAATTGTTTCACAGTCCCTGGAACATTCATATCTTTGTAATGAAGAAAAAGTCAGGGAAGTGGCATCTACCACAAGATTTATGGGCAGTAAATCGCTCCATGGAAATTATGGGGCCCGTGAAGCTCGGCTTTCCCTCACCAGTGGCTATCACTGCTGTCTATTACTTGTTTGTTATAGATTTAAAGAATTGTTTTTTCACTATTCCACTTTTCCCTCCAGATGGAAATATTTTGCTTTCTCTTTGCCTGCTATTAGTTTTCAGCAACCAGTCCAGAGATTTCAATGGAAGGTTTTAACTCAGGTCATGATCAGTTTTATCACTTTAAGTCAGACATTTGTAGTCAGAGCCTTGAGCCGGTCTGATCATATTTTCCCAAGGCTTATATCATCCATTACATGAATGATATTTTTTTGCTCATCCTGATCAAGAACAATTTAAGGAGGTATTTTTGAAACTACAAAATTTTATCCATAATGCTGGTCTCATCATTGCCACAGAGAAGGTGTAGAGGACGGCTCCCTATCTTGGGAGAATTATAAACAGATGCAAAGTCTGGATGCAGAAACCTCAAATCAGAACTGATTATTTTACTACCTTGGATGATTTCCAAAAGTTGTTAGGTGACATTAATTGGTTGTGCCCTTCTCTTGGAATTACTACTGCACAGCTCACACCTCTCTTTGATATCTAAAAAGGTGAGTCTGACCCTCGATCTCTGCGGCACTTCACCCCTGAAGCTCAAACTGCATTATAATTGCTACAAGAGTAGGTCGCCTCATAGCAGGTCTCTCACATCTCTGTTACTGAGTCTTAGTCACTGCTAATTTTGCCCACACTTATTTACCCATAGGAGTTTTTTGGCAACAAGGACCCATGGATTGGCTGCATTTTCCAGCCTCACTGTGATGCAACGTGACCCCATATTATGAATCTGTCACCCTCCTTATTACCAAGGGCTGACAGCGAGCCAGGGAGTTTTTTGGCCTTGAGTCTGCTTTAATTGTAGTACTTTACACTGCCCATCAAGTGACTTGGCTTTGGGAAACATGCCCTGCATGGCAGTTGGCTGTAGCCCACTTTGCTGAACAAGTGCACTCCCACTATCCTCCTCCTCAACTTCTTACTTTTGCAAAAAATCATTCTTTTATTTTTCCTCAGGTTACCAGGGCTCAACCTTTGCAAGATGCTGATTTGGTTTTTACAGATGGCTCCTCTTCTGGAACAGTGGTCACTGTCATTAATGGTGTTGTTTCTCATTTTCAGACAGATTATAATTCCACTCAATAAGTTGAGCTATTTGCAATTTGTCAGGACTTTGCAGATCTCCCTTAGAGATATTTTAATCTTTACATTGACAGGCATTACATTACAGGTGTGTTGCATCACTTAAAACTTGTAGTTTTCATACTGTCTCTTCTTCCTTCCCCACTGATGTAATTGCTGTTTGACAGACCATTCAATTTCAAATTCATGCTCGAAAGGAGCCCTTTTATGTTGCCCACATCCATGCTCATTCTGCCCTTACTGGTCCATTATTGGAAGGCAATGGCCTTGCTGATGAGGCTATGTCATTTTTTTCTTTCTCTTTACTATCCCCTGCTTCTGCAGCTACTGCTTCCCATGCCCTTCATCATCAGAATGCCCAAAGTTTGTATCACAAATTTTCTTTGTCTAGAGAAACGGTTAGACAAACAGTCAAAAATTGTCCTATTTGTCCTCAGTTTCATTCTCCTCTTGCTGAGGGCATGAATCCCCAAGGTCTGTTGCCAGGACACTTATGGCAAATGGATGTCACATACATCCCTTCTTTTGGGAAGTTGGCTTATGTGCATGTTACAGTGGATACATGCTCTGGTTTTATTTTTGCTTCAGCCCAATCAGGCAAAGTGGCTCAATATATTATAGCCCATTGCTTTGCAGCTTTCACTGTCATGGACATTGTCAAATCTATCAAGACTGACAATGGCCCTGCCTATGTTGGTAAGTCTTTTGCAAAATTCTGCTCTACATTTTAAATTTCTCTTATGACTGAATCCCCTATGATCCACATGGGCAAGGTATAGTGGAGCGTGCCAATAAAACATTCAAAACACAATTACAAAAATTTTAAAAGGTGGAATATACATATTCCTCCCCACATACATTGGCACACGCATTATTAATTCTTAATTTTCTTAATCTGAATAATGAAGGGGTATCATCTGTAGAACCCTTTTGGCATCTTTCTCCTAAAGCAGAGGCTCTGGTTCACTGGAAGGATCCTTTTACAGGCCAGTGGCAAGGATCTGATCTGGTGCTCATCTGGGGACAAGGCAGTGCTGTGCTTTCCCTAGGAATGCAGAAGGGCCCCAATGATTCCCGGTGCGATTCGTCTGACTCTACACCAGCCCCCAGTTCCAGAGTATCAAGGGAGGTTTGGATGGAAAGTCTGATCCCTCCATTCAAGGGGCTGTGCATCATCCCACTGGGAACTGTGCCTCCCCTACAGCCCTGCTCTAGAGCAATGCATCAAGCTGTACCTCTTCTTGGGGGCAATTAAAGGTGCTAACAGTTAAAACCAAAAACATACTTTGAAACAGTGGAGGGGTCACATCTGACTCATCTCCCTTGTTCTTGGCCATGCTCGCTGTGGTGACTTGCCAGGTGATTATAGTTGAGGGCCACAGTTCACCCTATTGGGCCTATGTGCGTGACCACTCCCCCTTTTAAGGGCAGTGGTCTGGATGATCCTTCAGTCCTGGTATATGTTAGTAATGCTCCTTTGTTGGGTCACCCCTCCACTGAGTGTATTACTCTGCAGTGGGTTGGTGGGATTTTTGATGGAGGGCAATCCACTAAAGTACCCACTTGTTTTTCACAGTTGTGGCACCCATCAACCATAGGAAATCTAGGTTGTGTGCCAATTATTTCCACTCTTAAATATGCTCAAGGGTTTGTGCCTCAGGGCATGAAGCACCAGTCTTGGATGAAACGTGAGTGGATCATGTCTTTATATGGCCTGCCGCAGTCTCATACTACACCTTTTACAAAGGCTCCACCTTCTGGAGTTCCCCTATGTTCAGTGGCAGTCTCATTTTTGTTTTCTCAGTTTCTGCCATGGTGTAGGTATATTATCCTGTCACCACCTGGCACCGTATCCCTGGCACTAATGAAGGACTCATGGATTGGGTTACTCCTAATCCACTAGCTAAGACCAAATTACAGCATCTTGAAACCTTTGGGGAGGTGGAGATGATCCTTTCTACCTCAGCAGGATGCCCTCAGCTTGGTATTTGGAAAATTATGGTGGCTTCAGGGCCCATCCTCATTTCCCACCAGTCTGAATCTAACCAGCTGTCTTACAATGGTTCCAATGTGGCGTTTGCCCGTATTCCTGCCCCTTATGTTTTACTGGAAGAGCCCTGGAAAATAACCACGGAGTCCTCTTATTTTTCCTAAAAGTGTTCTGATCGTAATCTCACTAATTGTGTCTCTCTCAAAATAGAGTACAGCAAGTTTTGGTATTGCATCAGCCCTCTTTTGTTATGATGCCTATAAATATTTCTGGGCCGTGGTATAAGGACTCTGGCTGGCATGTGCTTTCTCAAATGTCCAACCTGCTTGACCACCAGCAAAGATTTATTGGACTTTTAGTTGCTGATGTTATTGCATTGGTTATGCTGATTGTAGCAGCCACTGCTTCAGCAATAGCTTTGACTCAAGAAATCCACACTGCTTAGTTTATGGACAATCTGGCTAAGAACTTTTACACTGCTCTGTCCAACCAAGAAACCATTGACATTAAATTGGAGGTGCGACTCATTGCATTGGAACATATGATCCTGGTTCTTGGAAAGCAGGTTGCTGCTTTAAAAACTTGGGTTATGTTACGATGTCATGCAAAGTTCCAATGGATTTGTGTAAACTCTAAGCCTTATTATAATTCTGAACAACATTGGGATCTGGTTAGAAATCATTTGCTGGGAATTTGGTTTTCTAATAATTTTTTTTGATATTGCTCAGGATATTGTAAATATTTCTATAGCTGGGTCACCTTTATTATCTGCTAGCTTATAGGCTAATGTTATCCTTTGTAAAATTAAACAGTTGGTTCGCCACATAGCTTATGGTCTACAGTATATTTAATAGCATTGGGAGTGCTGATTTTGATTTTACTCTTTTGTCTCCCAGTCTGCATTCAGGCAGGAGGACGAGCCATCAGAGAGCTCCAAGTAGAAGTCCATAAGCTGTGCTTAAAAGAAAAAGAAAAGACAGAGATGAAGGACACCAGAACATAAACTAACAAGGCCCTTATGTTTCCTGGCTTGTGTTCAAGGAACCAAGCCTATATTTTCAATGTCTCCCCTGATCTTTGGCTGCTATTCTATGGATAGCAGAGTCGCACCATGGCTAGTCTGGAGAGCTGCCCTGATCTTTGGTTACTATTCTATGGATAGAAGAGAGGGACTATGGCTAGCCCGGAGGCTGTTTTCTTTGTAATTGCCTTGCTTTTGACTTAGAAAGCATAGATGTTAATATATGTATAGTCTAGTCATTAATACTTACCCTGCTTGTGTGATTTAGTTTAAACATTAACATATATCCTGCTCATGGGGTTTTACCCTCTTTTGTGTGATTTTGTCCTAAATAAGAGGCATGTTGTGAAAATAAACTTGCTCTCTTGCTCTCACCCATTGAGGAGAGAGACCTCCCAATCCCGCTGATAATTTGTCTTTCTTTTCTCATTCCCTCCCCCCACCTCAGGCCCTGCTCAGCGGAGGCTGGAACTCCACAAGCAATGGGATCTGGAACCTCAATGTGACTCTTGACCAAATGGACTTAATTGATACATACAGAACACTACACCCAACGACCACAGAAAATACATTCTACTCATCACCACAAGAAATGTACTTTAAGTTCAACCATATCCTGGGCCATAAATCAAGGATAAACAAATTTCAAAAGATTGAAATTTTGCCATGCACCTTCTCGGACCCCAGTAGAATAAAAATAAATGTCAACACCAACAAGGTTCCCCCCAAACCCACAAAGACATGGACACTAAACAGCATGATGCTAAACAATGCCTAGGTAAACACGGAAATCAAAACAGAGATTAAAAGATACCTGGAAACAAATGAAAATGAAGAAACATCTTATCAAACCTCTGGAATGCCATGAAAGCTGTAGTAGGAGGGGAATTCACATCTCTACAAATGCACATGAAGAAAATGGAAGGATCACAAATTAACAGCCTGACAAGTGACATAAGGAAGCTGGAAAAGCAAGACCACCAAAACCCTAACTTCAGCAGATGAATCCAGATCACCAAAATAAAAGCCCAAATCTGGGATATAGAAGAAAAAAAGATAATACAAAAAAAAAAAAAAAATCAATGAAACAAAAAGCTGCTTCTTTGACAGGATAAACAAAATTGATAGTCCCCTAGCTAGATTGACAAAGAAAAAAGTAGAAAAAACCCAAATAAGCACAATAAGAAACACAAAAGATAAAGTTACATCTGACCCTGAAGAAATACAAAATATTATTAGAAACTACCATGTACATTTGTATGAAAATAAACTTGAAATCCTCAAGGAAATGGAGGACTTTCTGACATCACACAACCTGCCTATGTTGAAACAATAAGAAATTGAGACCCTAAAGAGACCAGTAACAATCAAGGAAATGGATTATATCATAAGAAAACTGCCTACAAGAAAAAACCCTGGACCAGATGGCTTTCCAGCAGAATTCTACAAGACATAAGAAGGAAGTGATACCAATCCTACTGAAAGTATTCCAGGTGCTTGAGAAAGATGGAACTCTCCCCAAATCATTTAATGAAACTAGCATCACATTGATACCCAAGCCAGAAAAAGACCCAACAAAGAAAGAGAACTACAGGCCAATATCTTTGAGGAACATAGATGTTAAAATTCTCAACAAGATCCTAGCAAACCGGATTCAACAACACATCTCAAAAATCATTCATCATGACCAAGTAGGCTTCATTCCTGGGATGCAAGGCTGGTTCAATCTTCGTAAGGCCATGAATGTAATTAAGTACATCAACAGACATCAAAACAAAAACCACATGATTATATCATTAGATGCAGAAAAAGCTTTTGATAAAGTCCAGCACCCCTTCTTGATAAAAACCCTTGAACATCTAAGCATACATGGAACATACCTCAAAATAGTAAAAGCCATCTGTGAGAAACCCACAACCAGCATACTCCTAAACAGACAAAAATTGGAACCATTTCCCCTGAAAACTGTAAAAAGTCAAGGATGCCCACTCTCACCCCTCCTGTTCAATATTCTTTTGGAAGTCCTGGCTACAGCAATCAGAAACGATAAGGCAATCAAGAGTATCCAAATAGAAAAAGAGAAAGTCAAGTTATCTCTCTTTGCAGACGACATGATCGTGTACCTTGAAAACCCAAGAGAATCTGTCAAAAGCCTCCTTGCACTGATAAAGGACTTTGGCAAAGTCTCAGGATATAAAATAAATGTGCAAAAGACAATCGTATTTCTTTACACCAATAATAATTAAAAAACAGAAACCCCAATAAAAAGCATAATCCCATTCACAATAGCCCCCCACACATGAAAGAGATACCTTGGCATCTTCCTAACCAGAGACATGAAAGACCTTGACAATGAAAACTACAAAACACTGGTCAAAGAAATCAAAGAATACACAAACAATTGGAAAAAATATTCCATATTCATGAGATGGAAAAATCAGCATTGTTAAGAAGTCCATCTTACCTAAGGAATCTAGAGATTCAACACAATACCCATCAAATTACCAGCAGCATTCTTCTCAGATCTAGAAAAATTGATACAGGAATTCATATGGAAACACAAACAACCAAGAATTACCAGAACAATCCTCAGCAAAAGAACAAACAAACAAAAGCAGGAGTTATCACATTAGCAGACTTTAAACATTACTATAAAGCTACAATAATCAAAACAGCCTGGTATTGGTACAAGAACAGACTTATAGACCAATGGAATAGAATTGAAATTCCAGAAGTGAAACCTCAATTTCACAACCAACTCATCTTTGACAAAGCCTCCACCACCCACCACTGGGGAGAGGAGAACCTATTCAGTAAATACTGCTGGGAAAACTGGCTGACCACATGCAGAGGATTCAAACAGGACCCTTATCTATCCCCATACACAAAAATTGACTCTAAATGGATCAGAGACCTAAGTGTAAAACCTCAAACCATAAGTACTTTAGAAAATGCTGGGCACACCCTTATGGAAGTTGGAACTGGCATACAATTCTTGAGAAAAACTCGAAATGCACAGGCTATAAGAGATAAGATAGAAAAGTGGGACCTCATTAAACTGACAAGCTTCTGCAAAGCCAAAGAAACCATCAAGGAGGAGGGAGGCAGCCCACAGACTGGGAAAAAGTATTTGCCAACTCTAGGTCCAACAAAGGCTTAACATCTTGGATCTACAAGGACTTCAAACACGCTGAAAGGAAAAAAAAACTAACAACCCCATTATAAAGTGGGCAAAAGATATGAACAGACACTTCTCAAAGGAAGACATCTGAGCAACCAACAGACACATGAAGAAATATTCAACCTCACTAATCATCAAGGAGATGCAAATCAAAACCACACTGAGATACCACCTAACTCCAGTCAGAATGGCCATCATCAATAACTTAAAAAATAATAGATGCTGGAGAGGATGTGGCAAAAAGGGAACACTTCTGCACTGTTGGTAGGAGTGTAATCTAGTACAACTTCTATGGAAATCAGTGTGGCCATTCCTAAAAGTCCTAAAAATCGACCTTCCATATGATCCTGCAATCCCTCTACTGGTAATATACCTGGAAGAACTTAAATCACTCTGAGAAGGATACTTGCTCATGTATGTTTATCACAGCATTGTTCTCTATAGCAAGATCATGAAACCAACTGTGCTGTCCATCAAAAGAGGACTGACTTTAAAAATGTGATACATATACACGATGGAATATTATGCAGCCATAAAAAAGAACAAAATCATGGATTTCACAGCAACCTGGATGGAATTAGAGTTTATAGTACTGAGTGATTTTTCACAGAAACAAAGATCTGAGTATCACACGTTCTCAGTCATAAGTGGACCTTGAACAACTACCATAATACTATAAGAAAATGTTTGACAGTGGTGGGAAACTATGGGAAGGGGGCGGGGAGGGGCAGGGAGATGACATTAATAGTAGCCAATATCTGTCTGGGGAAGGGGAGGGCGTACCTCATCAACAATGGTACCTGCTCAATGAATATCTGTATACCTAACCCTAAACCATACCCCATAATTTTAAAATAAAAAAAATATAATTTTTTTAAAAAAGAAATTTTGCTGTTGTTGCTGTTTTTTGTTTTTTGGGTTTTTTTTAGTTGAAGTCTCCCTCTGTCACCCAGACTGGAGTGCAAAGACACGCTCATGGCCATTGCAGCCTCAACCTGCTAGGGTCAGGTGATCCTTCTGCCTTAGCCTTCCAAGAAACTGGAAGTACAGACACACACTACCACATCTGGCTAATTTTTTTGATTTATTGTAGATACGAAGTCTCAGCAAGTTGATCAGGCTGGTCTCAAACTCCTGGGATCAGACAAACATCTCATTTCAGCCTCCCAAATTGCTAGGATTACAGGCTGAGCCACTGTGCCTGGGTTTAAAAATAAATTTTATACCCTTCTTATCTATTTCTCGTATGAGGGGTGGATAATATTTCTGCTTTCTTAGGTGACTCTCTTTGAAAATGTGCAGTAAGAAGTTCCTCAAAAGCAAAGATTTTGTCCTCCAAAGGGAAAAACAAAGAAGAAGAAATGAGGTGTTTGGGGAGTTGTGTTTGAAGGCAAGAGTGAGGTGCACAAGTTTGGATTTAAGATGTAAGCTGGACAGACATTTGGGTGCTGTGTTAAACACTGGGATATTGTATTTCCCAATGTTTTATACTGAAGGATATCAAGGATGCAGAAAACTTAAAAGGATAACAAAATGATCACCTGTATACCCACCATCTCAATCCATGATTGGTAAAAATTATGCCATAAATGCCACCTGTAAGCATGCATGCCTACACAACAAGTATGTAATATGTGCTTGAAAGATAAGTCCTGTTTTTGTTTTTGTTTTTAATGCCAATGGGTAAGATACTCAAATTCTGTAAGACTCAGTTTTTCCATGTAAACAAATTGATGGTATCTATTTTGCAGGCATATTTTGAAATGGAAAGAGGCAGTGCACTTGGAGGCCCTGGCAAAGTGTTGACTTATAGTAGTGTATTAGTAAGCTCAAGCTGCCATAACAAAATGCCATAGACTAGGTGGTTTAAAAAAGATACAGTTATTTTGTTACAGTTCTGGAAGCTGAAAATCTGAGATCAGTGAGCCAGCATGGTTTGGTTCTGTTGAGGGATCTTCAGGCTTGCAGCTGGTGGTCTTCTCACTGTGTTCCTTCACATGGCAGTGAAGAGGAGCACAAGTTTTCTGTTATCTCTTCATTTAGGGGCACCAAACCCATAATGAAGTCCCTACCCTCATGGCCTCGTCTCCAGATATCATCACATTGAGGTTTAAGGCTTCATCATATGAAATTTGGAGATACACTAACATTTGTTCTTAACAGATAGATACTTGACAAAAGACAGCTACTATTATTCAAATGTATACCTTTCTCATGAGTGTTTTTCTTTTTAAAACAATGCATTCACTTATTTTTATTTGTTATTGACTGTGTGTCCTTCCTATGTGAATTCATGTTTAATATTAAATAAAGATTTCTTTAATTTTTTTCATCAACATCTCCCCAAGCTATCCCACCTTAAATCACCCCAACCCCTGGTACCTACATTCTATCCTCTACTTCCCTGAGTTTAACTTCTTAAGATTCTGGAAGTAAGATAATGAGGTATTTGTCTTCCTGTGTCTGGCTTATTTTACTTAACAATGTCCTCCAGGTTCTTCCATGTTGTCACAAATTATGCAATTCTTTTTAATGACTGAATAGTATTATGTTGTGTATCTATACCAGATTTTTATGCATTCATTTACTGATGGACACAGGTTGATCGCCTATCTTGGCGACTGTGAATAATGCTGCAGTGAACCTGGGGGTACAGATAACCTTATCCACATAGTGATTTCATTTCCTTTGGATATGTACCGAATAGTAGTATTTTTAACTTTATTGTGGCATCATTATATGCTTGTCATAAAAAAGCAGATATGAAGTTTACATTCAACTTACTATCCACACCAGAGTATTTGTCAAGTATTTTAAAACTGAGTTATCAAAAAAAGGGGGTGGCTGGACATGGTGGCTCCACCTGTAATCCTAGCACTTTTGCAGACTGAGATGAGAGGATTGCTGAGTCCAGAAGTTTGAGACAAGCCTGAGAAACATAGCAAAACCCCATCTATAAAAAAAAAATTAAAAATTAAACAGGTGTGGTGACACACACTTGTAGTCCAGGCTATTAAGGAGGCTGAGGTGAGAGGATCACTTGAGCCCAGTAATTTGAGTTATAGTGAGCTGTGATTGCACCACTATGCTTATTAACTTGTGGCTTAATTCTTCATTTGTGTCTTTCTAAGATAGAAGTCTAAATTTATCATTTGTGAGTGTGTGTGTGTGTGTGTGTGTGTGTGTGTGCACGCGCATGCTTCCTGTGTACTATTTAAGAAATCTTTGCCTGATAGTCATTTAAAAATTTTTCATGCTTTCTTCTAGAAGTTTTATAGTTTTAACTTT
This sequence comes from Carlito syrichta, assembly GCF_000164805.1. Taxonomy (NCBI): domain Eukaryota; kingdom Metazoa; phylum Chordata; class Mammalia; order Primates; family Tarsiidae; genus Carlito; species Carlito syrichta. The sequence goes on along the minus strand of NW_007245823.1, from coordinate 5,014 downwards.
TACATATATAGTCCATTTGAAGTTTGCTTTTATGTGCAGTAAACATGAATATCTAATTGTTTTGATAGTTTTTGCTAAGCATTAATTTTTGCATCTTGCTCATGCTTTTTTTTAGCTTCTTGATTATATGGAGCATATATAATATAGCATTTTAAATGTATTTGCCTGTCAATTCTATCACTTTTTTCATTTTTGGTCTGTCTCACGCTTGATTTTCAGCCTGGCAGTGGGTCATAGTTTTCTGCTTTTTTGTTTGGTAATATTTGGTGGATTGGATGTCAGACATTGTCAATTTTGCATTGTTGTTTACTGGAATTCCCTTTATTTCTGTTTTTTATGTTTGTTGTGGGGTGTAATTAAATTGCATTGGAAAAATTTGATTTTTTTTAGACTTATATTTAAGCTTTGTTAGGTGGATCCCAAAGTCTTTTCTTTAGGGTTACTTTGTTTTCATTACTGAGACAACATGGTTTTTAGACTCCATTTGAAATCAACTAGATGTGTGACCTTTCTTTCCTGGTTTTCTCTAAAATGGAATAGTCATAGTCTGTGCCTCATGGGGTTTTTGTGAGGACCAAATGAGACAATATTAACATGCTGGAAACAACCTTGTGAATGAATACACAGTTCTCAAAAGAAGACATATGAGTGGCCAACAGACACATGAAAAAATATTCAACATCAATTATCAGAGAAAAACAAATTAAATCCCTAGGAATATCTTGTTTCACACCTATTTGAATGGCAGGTAATTGTTGATTTGAATATAGAGAAAAGGCAACTCTTTCACATTGTTTGTGGAAATGTAAATTAGTGTGGCTATTATGGAAAATAATATGGAGGTTTCTTAAAAAATTTGAAAACAGAACTACCATGTAATCTAGGAATCTCAGTACTTGGCATTTAGCCAAAGGAAGCAAAATAAGCACTTTGTAGCAATATCTGCTAAGATATGGATTCCACCTAGGTTGCCCAACAACACATGAATAGATAAAGAAAATGTGATATATATATACACAGTGGAATAATATTCAGCCACCAAAAAGAAGGAAATTATGTCACTTTTGGTAATACAGATAAATCTGGAAGACATTATGTTCAGTGCAATGAGCCAGACAGAAAAAGACAAATGTTGCATGATCTCATTTATATGTAGGAAAAAAAAGAAGTAGAAGAAATCAAGTAGAGAGTAAAATGGTGGTTACTGAGGCTGGAAGTGGGAAAAAGTTGTGTAGATGCTGGTGAAAGGATACAGAAGTTTAGTTTTATAGGAGGATTAAGTTCAAAGAATTTATTGTACAACTTGGTGACTATATTTAATAACTAACTACTGTATTTCTTAACATTGTTAAAAGGATAGATTTTAAGTGTTCATACCACAAAACTGTGATAAGTATATGAGGTAATATATATGTCAGTTAGCTTGATTTAGCCATTCCACAATGTATACTCATTTCAAAACAACATATACTTATAAGTACATATCATTTTGTTAGGTAAAAAACAAGTTAATTAATGAAACAGCTCTGTGTATGTATAAGAACTTCCTTTTGTTACTATTTCCACATCAAACAAATCTTTACTTGACTTCATAGATGCTGACTTCATAGAATGAGGGAGCTCCTATAAAGAGGGAAAAAAAAGGTAGATCTGAAGTCCAGAAATTTATCTTCGTTGAGGAACCCTTGATGAGGCATTATCAGAATTCCAAGACAAACAAACATTAAAAGTACTTGGCATTTCCTGAATGCTCTTAAACATGACAAAGTTCCAGGTGAGCTGTTTGTTTATTTACCAGTAGATTATTGGAAGTTTATGACAATGTATACAGTCAAAGAGAAAATGTATATAAGTACACTGTGACTGGGAGGAATGTACTCAGACTGGGAGACAGAATAAAAGATCAAGAGTAGGGAGATCTGTCTGCATGTGATAGGGTCCTGCAAAGTGCTAGCAATTGGAAAATTGCCACAAAAGATCTGAATCTGGAAATAAGTTGTACACATTTCTATGGTAACACTGGCAACCATTACAAAATAATTTATTTTTAATGTCCAGAAGATGGAAGCACATAATTCCTTGATATCAGTAAATATTTTTTAGACATTAAGTATGAAAAAAAGTGTCTGTGATGGTTCTTCGTCTTCAGTTTTTGTGATCCAGTGTATGGACCTAGTGAACAGTCATCTTCCCTAGGAAATGTGGGAGATATAAAAGGCACAGCTAGAAATCATTAAGACATCTTCTTTATAAAAAGAATATAATAATAGTGCTTGCATAGGGTAATTGTGCAAATCATTGTGTTAAATGTGAAAAAGAGTTCAGTGTCTATCAATATCTGCAGGAAAGGTACATACTTGTTCCAAGACCTGTTCCTGCCTGTCACATGGGCATATGTTCTCTTTAGCTTCTTCTCCTTTCTCAGTGAACTATTTTAAATACCTTGAACCCAGAATGATACTTAACACATTTACAAATGTTACTTTCTAGAAGACCCTTTACCTCCATTTCTTCTACTTCTTTGGAATATGCTACTAATCATGTGAGGTGTAGTTCCAGCTTTAATTTCTTCAAAGCTAGTATTTACTTACCTAATTATGCCTGCATATTAGCTTGAGAACACTTCTGTCTTAATACTTACTGAAGTATAACACCTTAAAGTATGTAAACTTTTTGGAAAGGATTGTATTTGTACTCTCTGCAATATTAGAAACTTCTTGAAGGAAGGACAATTCTTTATTAATGTTGTTATTGCAATATGCATAATGTGTAACAGTAAAGTCTCCTAACGTGGGTAACAGCTGTTTTTTAGGTAGTTCAAAGGTGTAAAAGACATTTTACATTGAGAAAGTTAATGAAGAATGCACAGGATGATGATAGTTTTTTATTGAATTTTACTTGCAAGTGCAAACCAAAACTGGGCACAGGGCAATCTTTGTGAACTTCCATAATGAATATAACGAGAATAATGTCCTATGGATCTTTTATACCTAATTTCATTATCTTAACTCCAGACTAAAAAAGATTATGTTATTACAGGGCTTGTTATCATTTAATACTGTGGCTATTGACTTCACCTGGGAAGAGTGGCAGCTATTAAACCCTATTCAGAAGAGTCTCTACTGGGATGTGATGTTGAAAAAGTTTAGCAACTTGATATCAATGGGTAAAAACAGTTTTCCTAAATATCTCAGTGTAAATCCGATAATTGCCTGTCTTTTATCTATTTCCGCAATTTATGAGTACTCTGATTTCCTCAAATGCTTTTCAACATGGACTTTTAGAACTTATTTTCTTTAAGATCATACAGTGACTATATACAATTTCATTTTCCAAATGAAAGGTTTCTTTTTTTGCCGAGATGTGTACTGTGCATTTACTGAAATGGGACATATCCTCACAGGCTGTAATGCACCTCAGGTTTTCTGTGATTATGTCTTGGCAGATTATCAAACTACCAAGCCAAGAACAATAGTTCAGTTGGAGAAAGGAGAACAAGGAATAGTAGAGAGAGAATTCCCAAGTCCATGCAGTCCAGGTGAGTGAAACAAATGCAGTGAGTGTTAGTGGAAACAAATAACTAGTTGACTATTGATGGTTGGAACCCTTGTTGTTGTTTTTTTACCTTTTCTCATAGTCTCTGAACCTTTAACGGTAACTTTGGGTGAAAAGAGACCTTCAATATGAGTGATTCCTGCTCCTCCTACTATCTTAGTTCTTTTGTGCTGCTATAACAAAATACCGGAGCCTGGATTGTTTGGTTGTTTGTTTTGTGATGGGTCTCACTGTGTTGCCCAGTGTCATGTCTAGACTTCCTGCGCTCAGGCATTCCTTCTACTTCAACCCCCCGGTAACTGGGTCTACAGGCATGCACCACTATGCCCAGTTAATTTCCTGATTTTTTTGGTAGAAATAAGTTCTTGTTCTGTTGCCTATGCTGGTCTCAAACTTCTGGGCTCTGCAGTCTTCCATCTTGGCCTCCCAAAGTGCTGGAATTACAGGAGTGAGTTACTGGACCTGGCCCTGGGTAATTTATAAAACAAATTTATTTCTCACAGTTCTGGAACTGTGAAGTTCAAGATTAAGTTTCCAGCATCTGGTGTCTGGTGAGGGTTACTAGTAGCATCTTCACATGGCAGAAAGGCAAGTGGTGATGAATGTTGTATTCCCAAAAGTCAGAAGAGAAAGAAGTAAACCCATTCCCACAGACCTTTTTATCATGACACTAATCTGTTCATGATGATGGAACCCTCATGAGCTAAACACTCATCAGATCCCACCTCCTGCCACTATTGCATTGAGGATTAAGTTTTTCAGCAGATGAATTTGGGAAGACACATTGGGCCATAGCCCCATATGTCCATATATGACTCCTAGAAGAAGAGGTACCTTTTAAAATATATCCTGGATCAGATCCTTACCTATTTTATTTTGTACAATTTAAAATAATTAATTAACTAATTAATTAGTTTTAGACTTTTGGAGTATGAGTGAGTGTTTGCTACATAAGTAGACTGCATGCAGGCCCTCACTCCCCTTGGTAATGGACCAGCCACCCATTGTGTTGCCATGTTTCCCTTTCCTTCCTTCCTTCTTCCATTCCTCCCTTCCCTAGCACTGCCCAGTGATAGTCAATGCCACCCTTGTGCTAATGTGAATAGTGTTCAGGGCCCACGTATTCATTTCTTTGTTTCTGTGATCGTTCGCTTAGTATGATGGTCTCCAACTGCATCCAAGTTGCTGTGCAGGCCATAATTTTGTTATTCTTTATGGCTGTATAGCACTTAATTGTGTAGTTGTGCCACATTTTCTTCATCCAATTCACTTTCAATATGACCCTTGTTTTTTGTTTAGCCACACTTTTTTTTTATTAATCAATATTTTTTATCATGGTTTTGTGGGGTACAGTTAAGGGTTCAGTGTACAATTACGTTTCATTCAGGCACCCTGTTGATAAGAGGTGTTTTCCCATCCCCAGACAGATATTTGCTACTGTTAATCCCATCCCCCTCCC
>NW_007245822.1:25054-26032 GCF_000164805.1 Carlito syrichta | reverse complement strand
TCCAGCTACTTGGAAGGCTGAGGTGGAAGGATCGCCTGAGCCCAGCAGGTCAACGCTGGGTGGCCATGAGAGTGCCACTGCACTCTAGCCTGGGAGACGGAGTGAGACTCCAACTCAAAAACAAAACAAAACAACAACAAATATATATATATATTCTGGGTGTGCATCACCATGCCTGACTAATTTTTTGATGTTTTGTATAGACAAGGTCTCGTTATGTTGCCCAGGCTGGTCTCAACCTCCTGGGCTCAAGCACTCCTTCTACCTTGGCCTCCCAAAATGCTGGGATTACAAGCCACTGTGCCTGGCAGAATTTTTAAATTTTTTTCTTGTAGAGATGGGGTCTTACTGTGTTGCTCAGGCTAGTTTTGAACTCTTGGCCTCAAGCAATCTTCTGCTTTAGGCTTCCAAAGTGCTGGGATTATAGCTGTGAGTCACTGGGCTTGGGCAAAAATTTTTTTTTTTTTTTTTGAGTTGGAGTCTCACTCTGTCACCCAGACTAGGTGACTAGAGTGCAGTGGGCTGCTTCTGGCCACTGCAGCCTCAACCTGCTGGGCTCCGGCGATCCTTCCGCCTCAGCCTTCCAAGTAGCTGGAACTACAGGCACGTGATACCACGCCCAGCTGATTTTGATTTATTGTAGAGATGAGGTCTCGCCAAGTTGCCCAGGCGGGTCTCGAACCCGTGGGCTCAGGCAATCCACTCACCTCAGCCTCCCAAAGGCGTGGGATTACAGGCTGAGCCACCGAGCCCGGTTAATTATTTTTATAATTGAAAAATACTTAGGAAATTTGAAGGAGGTAAACAGAAGAACTGCCAACTTTTCATTTTGCCAAAGAACATTAAAAAACAACAATTGAGCTGGGCTTGGTGGCGCAGCCTGTAATCCCGCGCCTTTGGGAGGCTGAGGTGAGTGGATTGCCTGAGCCTGCAGGTTCGAGACCCACCTGGGCAGCGGGACCTCATCTCTACAATAAA
>NW_007245822.1:13075-23931 GCF_000164805.1 Carlito syrichta | reverse complement strand
ATTCGGCTAATTTTTGATTTATTGTAGAGATGAGGTCTCGCCAAGTTGCCCAGGTGGGTCTCGAACCCGCAGGCTCAGGCAATCCACTCACCTCAGCCTCCCCAAGTGAGGGATTACAGGTTGAGCCACCGAGCCCGGCTCAGAGTATTTTTTCAAAAAAACTATTTGCCTTAGAGAGCAGCAAACACACTGATTTTGGGAACCATGGAATTTCAAGAAGTTGTTTGGTTTACAGATGAGGAAACTGGGGGAATTGACCTTCTCCAGGTCACACAGGGACAGGTGAATCAGACCTCAGACATGGAAAACAGCTAAGAGTTCATCTTCTTCAGCCCCGCCTCCACCTCTACAGCTAAGCCACGCCCACTCCCCCTGCACCAGCCTAGGAGAGGTTCTTACCTGGCTGTTGATGCTGTTGTTGTCTCCAAACACCAGGATGCCTCCAATGCAGGCAGCCAGGAATGAGTGCACCTGGGAGGTCTTGCCCTGCATGTGCGCCTGCAGGGCACAGAGGCCCTTGTAGGTGAACACAAAGCAAGCCAGGTTCCTAGAGTGGGTGTATGTGGCTTGTAGGATGGCTCGCAGCTTTTCCCGGAGGCTGCACAAGTACAGAGAACCTTTGTGAGTACAGGCCCAGCCACTCAGAGGGCATCTACCTGCTCCGAGGGCATCTATTGGCTCCAGGGCAGTCTACCCACTGGGCATCTACCCACTCTGGGGGATCTACCTGTTGGGCATCTACCTGCTCCAAGGGTATCTACCTACTCCAGGGGCACCTACTCATTGGGCGTCTACCCTCTCCGGGGGTTCTGGGGGCATCTACTCGCTCTGGGGGCGTCTACCCATTAAGCATGCAAGACTGAGCCAGCCAAGGGTCACCCCGGCCACTGCTCACTCAGTCATTTGCCTCTACCCTTCAAGCCCTCAGGGTTGGTCTCTTACTTGAATTGGACCTTGACTCAATGCCACCTCCTCAGGAGGCCTTCCCTGACCACAATCCATAAAAGAACGCCTACTACATCCTGCCCCTTTAGCCCTCTTCTGTTTTCCTTCTGAGCTCTTATTCAACCTGATATTCAAATGCTTGTTTACGCCAGGCTTGGTGGCTCAGCCTGTAATCCCGCGCTTTGGGAGGCTGAGTTGAGTGGATTGCCTGAGCCCGCGGGTTCGAGACCCGCCTGGGCAACTTGGTGAGACCTCATCTCTACAATAAATCAAAAAAAACTAGCTGGGCATGGTACTGCACGCCTGTAGTTCCGGCTACTTGGAAGGCTGAGGCGGAAGGGTCGTCGGAGCCCAGCAGGTCAAGGCTGCGGTGGCTGGGAGCAGCCACTATACTCCAGTCTGGGCAACAGAGTGAGACTCCAACTCAAAAAAAAATTAATAAATAAAAATAAATAAATAAATATGCCATGGCTTTGCTAGACTCTGGTGTGGCCATGTGCTCTTTGAACTATGGCTGTCGCCATGCATCCTGGCTTTGGCCCCCTCTCCCACCTTGGGGAGGTGAATCTTCTCTTTCTCTCTCTAATTTACTTTTAAACAAATTATATTTTCTAATTCAAGAATAAATAAATAAATAGTTTGGAGGGCCAAAAAGCCAAAAAAGTAAGTAAAACGAAAGTACAAAAAGGGAAAATCTTGCAAGCTGGTTTTGGCTGGTAGGCTGCCAGTATAGGATTTCTGTGAGCTCTGTATGAATCCACATATGTTAAAACTGGACTCCACCCTGCTTTCTGAGAAGTGCTTCAGCTTCAAAGAGTTAGGGAGATCAGGGGCAGGCCCAGATGCTTGAGCAGAGAGCAGAGGCCGCTTCCCACAGGCAGTGATCCATAGTGAACCAATGTGGGTTGCCTGGAGGGAAATAAAGGTGGAGAGAGAGGAAAAGGTGTTCACAGAAGGGGTCCTGCGTGAGCAACATGTTGAGGTGGAGCCTGTGCGTGCGTGGAATGGCAGTGAGTCCTATGTGTCAAAGGCACCCCAAGTTGAACATGTTATGGATACAGCTGAGGCCAGGCTGCAAAAAGCCTTGAAGGTCAGGCCTGGAAATTGAGCTTGTCTGGAGGACTCAGGGAGTTCCCAAGCTGGGGTTATAGGCTCAGAATTGGACTTTAGGTGTGGTGGGGGACAGGCTAGACCCAGGTGGGAAACTACTACAATCATCCTAGCACTGAGGACTACGTACGTGGGGTGTCCAGAGCAGTGGGTAGGTACCTGCCATTCCGGAAGAGAAAGGTCATGACCAGTGCGTGAGGGGCCCGGATTTTGGCTCCATAGCTGTAGAAAAAGGAGAAAACAGTTACACCAGCATCACTGTATCGCAGTTTCTTTCTGGGCTCTTTGACCCACTGTCCTCTCTCCCTATCCCTAATTCTAACACCTTTAGAAAGGGGAATAATGCTGAATTCAGATCTCAGCTGTGATACTCCATGGGAGTGTTGTCTGGGACTTGCCATTTAACTTCTCTGAGCCTCAGTTTCCCTACCATAAAGAGGGATGTCTATTTTTATTTATTTAATTTTTTTTTTGAGTTGGAGTTTCACTCCGTCACCCAGGCTAGAGTGCAGTGGCACACTCACGGCCACACCAGCATCGACCTGCTGGGCTCCGGCGATCCTTCCGCCTCAGCCTTCCAAATAGCCAGAACCACAGGCATGCACTACCATGTCTGGCTAATTTTTTTTTAATTGTAGAGACGAGGTCTCACCAAGTTGCCCAGGCTGGTCTCGAACCCCTGAGCTCAGGCAATCCTCTCACCTTGGCTTCCCCAAATCCTGGGATTACAGGCTTGAGCCACCGCACTTGGCCTGAAAACTTTTGACAGCCTGCCTCCTTGAGGCAATGGTCATGAGCCACATACTGTTGTCCCTCGAATACATGTGAACGTTAACTGCAAACTTGTTTGAAACTACAAAAGACTGGACTCAAACCTGTGTCCATTCACAGGAACTCCTGAAGAAATGAGTAACAGTCCTGCCATTCAGTGGAACCCTACATGGCTGTAAAAGAATGAGGCAGCTCTACGCACACTGATACAGGCAGTCTGCAGGATTTGTTAGCGCAAGATGCATAGCCGTTGAATGCAGCACAGTCACACTTGCATACAAATGAGGAAGTTCTTCTATAAATCTAAAATTATGCTGGGCGCAGCGGCTCACACCTGCAATCCCAGCCCTTTGGGAGGCTGAAATGAGAGGATCGCCTGAGCCCATGGTTTCGAGACCAGACTGGGCAACTTGGCGAGAACTCATCTCTATAATAAAATCAAAAATTCACCAGGCATGGTAGCACATGCCTGTAGTTCCAGCTAATTGGAAGGCTGAGGTGGAAGGATCGCCTGAGGCCAGCAGGTAGAGGCTGCGATGGCTGTGTGCGTGCCACTGCACTTCAGCCTGGGCGACAGAGTGAGACTCAAACTCAAAAAAAAAAAAAAAAATCTAAAATTATTTCAAGCCAGGCACAGTGGCTCATGCCTATAATTCCAGCACTTTGGGAGGTGAAGGCCAGAGGATTGCCTGTGTTCAGGGTTTGGAGGCCAGCCTGGGCAATATGGCGAGACCTCGTCTCTACAATAAATCAAAAAATTAGCTGGATGTGGTGGTGCACTCCTGTAGTTCCAGTTACTTGGAAGGTTGAGGTGGAAGGATCACCTGAACCCAGCAGGCTGAGGCTGCAGTGGTTGTGAGAGTGCCACTGCACTCCAGCCTGGGCAACAGAGTGAGACTCTGACTTAAATAAAATTTCAAAATTGTGGTTCACATTTGTAATTCCAGCACTTTGGGACACCGAGGTGGAAGGATGGCTTCAGCCCAGGAATTCAAGATCTATCTAGGCAATATTACAAGATTCTGTTTCTACAAAAAAAATTTTAAAACTACCCAGATATGGTGGGACATGCCTATAGTCCTGGCTATTGGGGAGGCTGAGGTGGAGGGTCACTGGAGCCCAGGAGTTCAAGGCTGCAGTGAGCGATGATCACACCACTGCACTTCAGTCTGGGCGACAGAATAAGACCCTGTGTCTATAATAAAAATAAAATAAAAATAACAAAAATAAATAAAAAATAAAACTTTTTTGAAAGGCATGAGGGAAGAATGCATGTATTTGTTTGTATATGCACACGGTATTTCTGGAGGAATACATAAGAGACTGGGCACAGGGGATATACCCCCAAGAAGGGGTCTGGGTGACAGAAGGATGGAGTGGGTAGGACATTTTAGCATGTCACTTTTTATGCCTTTTGTACACGTGTTACCTAATTTTTTAAAAAATGAAATTAAAGTTGTTCATTTAAAGCTGGTTTATTGTCGGAGAGGCCATGCTACATTGCTTACCTTCTCATGTGCCTAGCAGTGGGCAGGAGGGCTAGGACCCTCAGCAAGCTCTCTTTCCCCAGCACCCTCCAAAGCTATGTCTCTTTCTCCTGAAAGAAGAGGCCCTCAGCCTCTTCTGGATGGCTGGGGCAGAAGGCTCTTTCCTTATACCCCAGACACAGCAGAAGGGTGCCCCCAACTCCCTACATCTGTCAAGCCCCTTCCCAAGTCCTCATACTCAGATGCGAGCCAGTTACTCTCCTGTTCACAGGATCACTCCTGGAAAAAAGGTCACTCTGGATTAAAAAGGACATGATAGCAGGGGCAGTGTGATATCCTTGAGAATCCCAGCCTAGACAGAGTAGCTGGGATGACTGGGACAATTGATTATCAACTGGATAATAATCAGTATTGCAGAATTAGCAATCTATTAAATGCACTTATAATTTAGTCATATAGGAAAATGCTTTTATTTTTAGAAATGTGCACTTGAGGATGGAATATCAAAGTGAGTTAAGTTTTACACTGAAATATTTAGGAGTGGCAGGGAGTAGTGGCTATGCCCATAATCTCGGTGCTTTGGAAGCTGAGGCAGGAGGATTGCTTGAGGCCAGGAATTTAAGTCTAGCCTGGGAAACATAGTGAGACCTCATCTCTAAAAACAAAACAAAACAAAAAATCAGCCAATGTGGTGGCACGTGCCTGTAGTCCCAGCTATTTAGGAGGATCCCTTGAGCTTAGGAGATCAGGGTGCAGTGAGCTAGATTGTACCACTGCACTCCAGCTTAGGGGACAGAGCAAACACCTATCTCTCAATGAAAAAAAAACAAGAAAATTTAGGGGAGGAACATCAAAGTGAGTTAAACTTTACAAAGTTCGAACATCTCAACTGTCTAAGTCAGCCTGCCTAAACAGATGGCCTCTCTTCACAAACAGCACATTCTTTTCTATCTCTAGGACTTAAAAACAAATTTATTTATTATAGAGATGAGGACTTGCCATGTTGCCTGGGCTGGTCTCAAAGCCGCGGGGTCAGGCAATCCACTCGCCTCAGCCTCCCAAAGTGCTTGGATTACAGGCTAAGCCACCAAGCCCAGCCTTTCTCTAGGACTTTAAGCCATTCCCTCTACCTGGGATACCCTACTCTCAAAGACAAATTCCAGCTCAGCCTTCAACATATCACCATCATCTCTTCTGTGAAGCATTCCTGGCACTGACATGGTAGTTTCGTGGTCAGCCCCCCTCCTTACAGATAGAAACAGCATCTCAGCACTAACCAGTAATGTGAACCCTGTCTTACAGCACCCAGGTATGAATGATGAATGAGTTTATTGTTTCCATTTCACAGAAGAGGAAACTGAGGCCAGAAAAGATGAAGAGTCATTCAGCTTCTATTTTATTTTATTTTTTGAGTTGGAGTCTCACTATGTCACCTAGGCTGGAGTGCAGCAGCACACTCACGGTTACTGCAGTCTCGACCTGCTGGGCTCAGGTGATTCGTCTGCCTCAGACTTTCAAGTAGCTGGAACCAGGAATGTGCCACAACGCCCAGCTAATTTTTTGATTTACTGTAGAGACAAGGTCTCTCCATATTGCTCAGGCTGCTCTCGAACCCTTGAGCTCAGGCAATCCTCTTGCCTCCGCCTCCCAAAGAGCTGGGATTACAGGTTTTGAGCCACCCGGCCGGTTTCACTCAGTTTCACTCAGCTTTTAAAACGAAAGAACTTGGATTAGAGCCCCAGGGCCTAACCTCAGGAAGTCCCAGGGAGAGCTGAAGTGGGGGAGGTTGTACAAAGCCAGCATTGGGCAATGCCTTGTGGAACCACTCCTGCTTGCCCTGTGAACAGCTTGACACAAGGGCCACTGACATTAACTCAGGGTCTATCCCACCTGGTCGCACCAAGTAGTGGCTGATATAATCTGGCCTGACCCAGTGGGAACAGCTTCTATCTGACTCCGAGTGCCCATGGAAGCCAAGAGTCTGGCATTGGGGTCAGAACTCCTGAGTTTGAATCCTGACTCCAAACTTTGCCAAATGATGTGACCAATGATGGGTTTACCTCTGAGTCACAGCCTTTTCATCTGGAAAATGGGAACGATGACAATTCTTACCTTGCACACCTATTCATCCATTCAATAAATATTTGAAACTATTATATACGAGGTACTAGGAGTACACCACGGAACAAAACAGGTAATTTCTGTCCTCATGAAGCTCACTTTCTTTTTTTTTTCCTGAGTCGGAGTCGCCCAGGCTGGAGTGCAGTGGCATGTTGCTCACAGCCATGGTGGCCCCGACCTGCAGGGCTCAGGCGATCCTTCTACCTCAGCCTTCCAAGTAGCTGGAACTGTAGGCGAGTAACACTACGCCTGGCTAATTTTTTGATTTACTGTAGAGACAAAGTCTCACCATGTTGTCCAGGCTGGTCTCCAGCCCTTGGGCTTAGGCAATCCTCTTGCCTCTGTCTTTGAAGTTCACTTTTCAAGGAAAGAGTTGGACTAAAAACAAGACACATAAATGAACTACTTAGTGTCAGATGGTGACAAGTACTACTGAGAAAAATAAACTGGGGAAGGAGGTGAGGAGTTCAGGGATGGCCTAGTGAGGAAGGAACACTTAAGCAGAGGCCTGAAAACAGCAAGGGAGTAAACCAGGCAGACAGCCATATAACAACAGTGTCAACCACCAAAAATTATATGTATATGCCAGGTGCTGGGCCAAGGAGTTCACACATAATGACTCAATCCTAATAGAAGTGCTATTATCGCACCCATTTTACAGAAATTGAGGCTCAGAGTGGCTAAATGACTTGCTCAAGATCACACAGGTAGGTGGAACCAGGGCTCAAGCCAAGGCAGTCCATCCTCCCCCAGGACGCCAACTCGGGTGAGACACACACCTTTGGTCTGTGCTCAGCTTTGTCCCCAGCTCTGGCACAGGAGGCCCTCAGTGAGTGGTGGGTGTTTTGGGACTAAAAGAGGTCGAGCTCCCTTCCAGGCACTAACCACGCCTTGATACCTCCTCTCCTGCAGGTATGACAACCAGAAGAGTTTTAGCTTCTTTTCCACTCATTGTCATGCTCCAGGAGTCTCCTGTGCCAGTAAGAATTCAGCACTGGAGTCCTACAGATGAAGAGTGAGCAGCAGGACGCAAGTCCTTGGGCAATTTAACTGGGAGAGCACAGACAGGGAACGTTCGCCTGCCTGATTGAGGCCAGGGTCGCTTCCCACTGTGCAAATAGGGCCACTGAGGCCAGACAGGCACCAAAGCACCCAGAAAGGCGAGGTGAACTGGACCCAAGGGAGGGGACACAGGAGCTGGCACGGGAGGCGGTCAAAGCAAGAGGACCAGGTGGCAAAGCACGGAAGACCCAGAACTGTGCAGTGGAGCCCCGGCTGCCCAGAACCGGGACGATGCTTGGAACCCCAGGTCCAGGTCCCATCGCGCATATGGTGGCAGACCGAGGACCAAGACCCAGAGCCACACAAGGGCTACTCCAGGGCGCTCCTCGGACCCCAGCCAGGACCGTCCCTCAGCCCCAGCCCGGCCCGACAGCCCGACTCACACGGCCCCGTTCCGGAAGCCTTTGAGCACAGCCAACGCAGCGTGGTAGCGGCGCTTGCGCAGCAGCGCATTGACCGCCAGGAGCAGAGCCTGCAGCTGCGGCGGGGCGGCCATATCGCCGGCGGCGCGCGGGGCTGGGACGGGGAGCGGCACGCGCAGACAGCGCCGGATCCCCGCAGTGCGGCCCACGGCGCCCGGGCCTCGCAGTCGCGTCATGGCCGCCATAGGCTGAGTCCGCTGTCACTCATACTAAGAGCACCAATCACAGCGCCCTCTCGTCTCATTAGGCGAACGGACCAGCCCGGTCTTAGGAATAGCGGTGTGATTGAAGGAGAAAGGAGAGCTTGTAGCCAACCACGGTGGGCACCGCCCGACTCTCCGGAGGGTCACACACCTAGACTTGTCCAATCAGAAGGCTTTTCCTTCGGAGCCGGTTGGGTTCACGAGTGGACCTGGCAGTAGGCGTGTACTTGAAGGAAGTTTCCGGGAAGGGCGGTCACCCTTAAGAGTTGGGATAGGTGACACCGGAGGAACAGGTCCCATCTTTACACCAGACTGTGCTTCCTGGGCAGCTGTTGTCACAGCCATCTTCCCAGCATGTAAATCACGCGGCACCCTGATGGCTTCTATTTACGCTTTTTTTTGAGTTGGAGTCTGGCTCTGTCGCCCAGGCTGGAGGGCAGCGGCACGCTCACGGCCACGGCAGCCTGGACCTCCTGGGCTCACGCAGTCCTTCTGCCTCAGCCTTCCAAGTAGCTGGAACTACAGGCATACGCCAGCATGCCGGCCTAATTTTTGATTTATTGTAGAGATGAGGTCCAGCCTGGTCTCGCCCAGGCTGGTCTCGGACCCGAGGACTCAGGCACTTTTCTCACCTCGGCCTCCCTGGGACTGTGGGCGAGAGCCACTGCGCCCAGCCTTCTATTTACTCGTAAACTACAAAGGACCACAGGAGAAGACCTGGTGTGATCTGGCCTCTGCCCTCCTCGCCAACACTGCGTTCCACCGCTTGCTACCTCCTTCCTCTAGCAAACTGTTCTCCTTACGGTTCCTTGAGCATGCCACAAACTCTTCTACTCTAGGACTTTGGCACTTGCGATTTTCTTACCTGGTATGGACACCTTCAGCTCTTCCTATGGCAAGCTTCTTCTCAAGCTTGAAGTTACAGCTGAAGTTGCAGAGAGGCCTTCTAGGTAACCAATGTAAAGTAGCACAGTCGAACGGGTGCAGTGGCCCACCCCTATAATCCCAGCACTTCGGAATGCTGAGGTGGGAGGATTGCTTGAGGCCAATTGTTCGAACTAGCATGGGCAACAGTAGAGACCTTGACTCTACAGAAAAAAAATTGTTTAAAGATCAGTAAGGAACCAGGTGCAGTGGCTGGTACCTATAATCCCAGCACTTTGGGAAGCTGAGACGAGAGGATTGCCTGAGTCCAGGGGTTCAAGACCAGCCTGGGCAACTTGGTAAGACCTCGTTTCTACAATAAATCAAAAAATTAGCCAAGCATGGTGGCACGCACCTGTAGTTCCAGCTACTTGGAAGACTGAGGTGGATGAATGCCTGAGCCCAGCAGGTCAAGGCTGTGGTGGCCGTGAGCATGCCACTGCACTCTAGCCTGAGCGACAGAGTGAGATTCCAACTAAAAAAAAAAATCTCAGTGGCTCAGACTAATCCCAGCATTTTGGGAGGCCAAGGCGAATGGATTACCTGAGCCCGCAGGTTCAAGACCAGCCCTGGCAACTTGGCAAGACCTCATCTCAAAGTAAAATGAAGTGTAAAATAAAGTAAAAATAAAATGTGGATGTGATAACGCGCACCTGTAGTTCTGGCTACTTGAAAGGCTGAGGTGTAGCCGGGCTCGGTGGCTCAGCCTGTAATCTCGCACCTTTGGGAGGCTGAGGTTAGTGGATTGCCTGAGCCCGCGGGTTCGAGACCCGCCCGGGCAATTTGGAGAGACCGCATCTCTACAATAAATCAAAAAATTAGCTGGGCATGGTAGCGCGCGCCTGTAGTTCCTGCTACTTGGAAGGCTGAGGCGGAAGGATTCCCGGAGCCCAGCAAGTCGAGGCTGCGGTGGCCCCGAGCGGCCACTGCACTCCAGTCTGGGTGACAGAGTGAGACTCCAACTCAAAAAAAGAAAGGCTGAGGTGGAAGAATCACTGGAGTCCAGCAGGTCGATGCTGGGATGGCTATGAGTGTGCCACTGCACTCCAGCCTGGGCGATGGAGTGAGACTCCAACTAAAAAAAACAAAAAAAAAAACAAGGCGTGGTGGTATGTGCCTATAGTACCAGCTCCAACCTGAGTGACAGAGCAAGACTCTGTCAAATAATTAAATAAACACATAATAGATAGTCAAACTGTCCACTTTGACTCATTACTCTGTTTTCCCCCCCTTCTTAGAACTTTACTCACTTTGAAATTATTTGTTTGGGCCAGGTGTGGTGGCTTACGCCTATAATTCCAGCACTTTGGGAGGCTAAGGAGAGAGGATTGCCTGAGCCCACGGGTTCAAGACCAACCTAGAAAACTTGGCGAGACCTCATCTCTACAATAAATAAAAAAATTAGCCAGATGTGGTGGCGCATGCCTGTAGTTCCAGCTACTTGGAAAGCTGAGGCAGAAGGATCGCCTGAGCCCAGCAGGTCAGGTTGAGGCTGCGGTAGCTGTGAGCAGCATGCCACTCCACTCCAGCCTGGGCAACAAAGTAAGACTCTGACTCAAAAAAAGACAAAAAACAAAAAAAGTAGAAAATAGCTATCGGGAACAGAAAACTAACTTTTAAAATGGCAAATTTGAAAAGGAACCAAACAGAACTTCTAGAAATATCACCTACGATTTCCACAAAGAATTGGTCACTAAGCCCTGACATATAGCCCATGTTAAGAAAAAGGTGCCAGCCGGGCTTGGTGGCTCAGCCTGTAATCCCGCGCCTTTGGGAGGCTGAGGTGAGAGGATTGCCTGAGCCCGCGGGTT
>NW_007245822.1:6958-12795 GCF_000164805.1 Carlito syrichta | reverse complement strand
CCTGTTGGACTCAGGCGATCCTTCCACCTCAGCCTTCCAAGTAGCTGGAACTACAGGCGCGCACTACCACACCTGGTTAATTTTTGATTTATTGTAGAGATGAGGTCTCGCCAAGTTGCCCAGGCGGGTCTCAAACTCGCGGGCTCAGGCAATCCACTCACCTCAGCCTCCCAAAGCGCGGGACTACAGGTTGAGCCACCTTTTTTTTTTGAGTCAAAGTCTCACTCTGTCTCTCAGGCTGGAGTGCAGTGACACATTCACAGCCACCTCAGGCTTGACCTGTTGTGCTGACGTGATCCTTCTACCTCAGCCTTCCAAGGAGCTGGAACCACAGGTGTGCACCACCATGCTTAGCTATTTTTATTTTTGATTTATTGTAGAGATGAGGTCTTGCCAAGTTGTCCAGGCTGGTCTGGAACCCCTGGGCTCAGGCAATCCTCTCCTCTGGCCTCTGCCTCCCAAATTGCTGGAATTACAGGCATAAGCCACCCCACCCCGGTCTCAAACATTTCTTGACTGATAATTCGTAGTTCCCATCAAAGGAATTTGGGAATCATAGAGGAGATGCTTTATTAAGGTAAGGGGGTGGAAAATTCCAGAGTTGTTCTTTTTTTTTTTGAGTTGGACTCTCACTCTGTCTCCCAGACTGGAATGTAGTGGCCACCACAGCCTTGACCTGCTGGGTTCAGGCGATCCTTCCTCCTCAGCCTTCCAAGTAGCCGGGACTACAGGCATGTGCCACCACATTCAGCTAATTATTTATTTATTTATTGTAGAGATGAGGTCTCTCCAAGTTGCTCGGGCTGGTCTCGAAGCCATGAGCTCAGGCAATTCTCTCACCTCAGCCTCCCCAAATGCTGGGATTATAGGCATGAGCCACCATGCCTGGCCAGAGTTGTTGATAGTAGATGAAGTCCTATATGTGACAGACTTCAGGGAGGATAGATACAAATGTCTTACAAGGTTCCTGGAACCTTGGGAGTCCCCAGAGACAGTCTTGCAGGGCCATAAAATAATTTGACTTCCTTCTTTATTTGTTGTGTGATGTTAAGCCTGAGTCAGGTTGGAAAACAGATTTTTTAGTATATAGGATAAGAAAATCCCTTCTGGTAAGTCCTTATCAAGCAGTGACTCCCCAAGCCTCTTAGTTCAGAATCTTGATAAGAGAAAAAAAGTGACTGGGCTCAGTGGCTCATGTCTATAATCCCAGTACGTTGGGAGGCTGAGGTGAGAGGATTGCCTGAGCCCACGGGTCTGAGACCAGCCTGGTCAACTTGGTGAGACTCTGCCTCTACAATAAATCAAAAATATTAAGCCGGGCTTGGTGGCTCAGCCTGTAATCCCTCGCCTTTGGGAGGCTGAGGTGAGTGGATTGCCTGAGCCCGTGGGTTCGAGACCCGCCTGGGCAGCGAGACCTCATCTCTACAATAAAATTAAAAAATCAGCCAGGTGTGGTAGTGCATGCCTGTAATTCCGGCTACTTGGAAGGCTGAGGCGGAAAGATTGCTGGAACCCAGCAGGTTGAGGCTGCAGTGGCCGGGAGCGGCCACTGCACTCCAGTCTGGGTGACAGAGTGAGACTCCAACTCAAAAAAATAAATAAATAAATATTAGCCAGGCATGGTAGTATGTGCCTGTAGTTCCAGCTACTTTGAAGGCTGAGACTAAAGGATCACCGGAGCCCAGCAGGTCAAGGCTGTGGTAGCCATGAGTGTGCCACTGCACTCCATTCTGGGAGACAGAGTGAGACTCCAACGCAAAAAATAAAAAAGAGAAAAAAAGTCAAGTTGAGACTTCACCCAGCATTAAGAGAGGGTGTTTGGAAACTGTTTAGCTTGGAAGTCCTTCCTGGGTACTCACTTTTGCTAAGCCCTTTCTCACACAGATGGGTACGTTTCTGCCCTAAGGAGTCCACAAGGCGCTAAGGGCAAAGAGTTGCAAGAATTGGGACATTTGACTGATTACCCTTTTAAAATTTATGCAACTCTGAGTCCGCAGGGCAGGGCCTGTTTATCCTTTGCCCAGTGAGCACCTACAGGGCACTTCCTGTGTGCCAGGGTTTGTTTCCTGAGAGCTTCATGAACCATTTAATTCGCGTAGCAACCCTAGGAAGTACATGCTATAACCTTGACCACTTAACCTGTGGGAAACCAAGGCACCGAGAAGCAAAGTAACATGCCTGAGGTGGTGTTGTTAATGAAGGATGGAGCCAGAATTTTAATCTAAGCCTCTTGCTTCCAGAGTCTCTTATTTAACCACTGTGTGAGTCTGCGGGGGCTGCCATAAGAAAATGCCATAGTCTGGGAGGTTTAACCACAGAAACTTATTTTCTCACAATCCTGGAGGCTGGAAGTCCAAGACCAGGGTGTTGGCAGGGTTAGTATCTACCGAGGCCTCTCTCCTAGGCTCGCAGAGGCCACCCTCTGTGTCCTCACCTGATCAACCCCGTTGACGTCTGTGTCCAAATCTCTTCTTTTTTTTTTTTTAGTTGGAGTCTCACTCTGTGGCCCAGGCTGGAGTGCAGTGGCATAATCAGGGCCACCATAGCCTCGCCCTGCTGGGCTCAGGCGATCCTCCCATCTCAGCCTTCCAAGTAGCTGAATCTACAGGCACACGCCACCATGCCCAACTAATTTTTTGATTTATTGTAGAGATGAGGTCTCACCAAGTTGCCCAGGCTGGTCTTGAACCCGTGGGCTCAGGCAATCCTCTCACCTCGGCCTCCCAAAGCACTGGGGTTGTAGGCATGAGCCACTGTGCCTGGCCTTTTTTTCAATATCCCTCGAGCGGATGTTTGGTGGTACTGTGGTGCAAATTGCATCTTCTTACTAGGACACCAGTCAGATTGGATTACAATCCATATATATAGCCGGGCTCGGTGGTTCAGCCTGTAATCCCGCACCTTGGGAGGCTGAGGTGAGTGGATTGCCTGAGCCCGCGGGTTTGAGACCTGCCTGGGCAGGTGAGACCTCATCTCTACAATAAATCAAAAAATCAGCCGGGCGTGGTAATGCGCGCCTGTAGTTCCAGCTCCTTGGAAGGCTGAGGCGGAAGGATCGCTGGAGCCCAGCAGGTCGAGGCTGCGGTGGCCGGGAGCGGCCACTGCTCTCCAGTCTGGGTAACAGAGTGAAACTCCAGCTCAAAAAAAAAAAAAAAAAAAAAAAAAGAATCCATCTATATGACCTCGTTTAACCTTAATCACTTCTTTAAAGGCACATCTCCAAATATAGTCACATCCTGAGGTATTGTGGGCTAGAGCATCAACATATAAATTTGCAGGGCACAGTTCAGTCCTCAATATCCTCCATGCTTTTCTGCTTCCAATACCAACAAACATAACACGATACCAGGACTCAGCGTGGCTTTGTGTGTCTTTCTGTTCTCCTCTTGTAGCTGGGAGTCTGATTTAAGCTGCTCATGATTCTCCACTCCGCATGGAGAAGTGAACTTTCCTGGGGTGACTGGAGCACCCACTGTGGAGTGGGACACAGGAGAGTCTTCACTTTCCCTCCTCTCTGCTTGGCTCAGGCGCTCACAAGCTGTTACTGGATTTTGTTCAGTGCCAACCAGGTGGCCCTGAGGGTCTGGGACATGGGACGGACACATTTTTGGTGGAGGAAGAGATGGCAGTAAGGAATGAAAACTGTAGCAGGGGACAACTTGACAGGGAGCCTGCTGGGGTGGGGCTCTAGCTCCCTGAAATGATTTCCTTGTCCCACCCTCCAGCCTGCAGTTGAGGATTTCCCAGACTGCCTCTACGCCAAGCCTAGGTCCAACCTGAATGGATGCAGGCCTCCCCTGCTCAGAGGGCTCCCCGGTCGTAGGTGGAGAAAAGGGGAACTGCCAAAAGCCAGATAATATCACATAATAGCGTTATTCTTAGCTACTGGGAGATCCTAGGGGGCAAAGGAGGGATGGATTTCATCACTGGGGACAAGGGACATCTTCTCAGAGCAGGGAAGAAGGAAGGTGCCTGCTTTCTGATGAGGGAAGGAAAACGGTATTTCAGGGAGAGAAAACAGCTTACCAAAAACCTGCAGAGCAGATAACAGTCTGCTGTGTGCATATGTACCTGATGTGTGGCCCTGCACAGAAAGCAGCCAAGGCTCTGTTGCTGTGTGTCAGTGGGACTTTTCACTGTCTAGCACCTTTTAAAAATTTTTTTCTTTTTTTTTGCGTTGGAGTCTCACTCAGTCGCCCAGACTGGAGTGCAGTGGCCGCTCCTGGCCACCACAGCCTTGCCTGCTGGGCTCCAGCGATCCTTCTGCCTCAGCCTTCCGAGTAGCCAGAATTACAGGCATGCGCTACCACACCCGTCTGATTTTTTGATTTATTGTAGAGATGAGGTCTCGCCTGCCCAGGCGGGTCTCGAACCCGCAGGCTCAGGCAATCCACTCACCTCAGCCTCCCAAAGGCGCAGGATTACAGGCTGAGCCACCGAGCCCGGCTGTTCGTTTTTTTTTTGAGTTGGAGTCTCACTCTATCACCCAGACTGGAGTGCAGTGGCCGCTCCCAGGCACTGCAGCCTTGACTTGCTGAGCTCCGGTGATACTTCCGCCTCGGTCTTCCAAGTAGTTGGAACTATAGGTGCCACGCTACCACGCCTGGTTAATTTTTGATTTATTGCAGAGATGAGGTCTCGCCAAGTTGCCCAGATGGTTCTCGAGCCCGCGGGCTCAGGCAATCCACTTGCCTCGGCCTCCCAAAGTGCTGGTATTACAGGCTGAGCCATCGAGCCCAGTCCATCGCACTGTTTTCTTTTTTCTTTTTTCTTTTTTTTTTGAGTTGGAGTCTCACTCTGTTGCCCAGACTGGAGTGCAGTGACCGCTCCCGGCCACCGCAGCCTTGACCTGCTGGGCTCTGGCGATCCTTCCACCTCAGCCTTCTGAGTAGCCGGAACTGCAGGCGCATGCTACCCTCACGGGCTGATTTGTGATTTATTGTAGAGATAAGGTCTCGCCAAGTTGCCCAGGCGAGTCTCGAATCCGCGGGCTCAGGCAATCCACTCACCTCAGCCTCCCAAAGGTGCGGGATTACAGGCTGAGCCACTGAGCCCAGCTCACACTGTTTTCTAAAGAGGTTGAACTGCCAACAGTGTAGTAGCATTCACTTTTCTCCACAGTCATGCCAGCACCTGTTGTGTTTTTTTTTTTTTTTTTTTTTACTTATTAATGATAGCCATCCTTACTGGAGTTAGGTAGTATTTCATTGTAGTTTGATTTGCATTTCTCTGATGATTCATGAAGCTGAGCATGTTTTCATGTGTCTGGTGGCTGCTTATATGTCTTCCTTTGAGAAGTGTCTGTTCGTGTCCTTCGTCCACTTTTTTCCTTCTTCTTTTAAATTTTTTAAACTATTTTCTTTTCTTTTTTTTGGCCCACTTTTTAATGGGGTAGTTTTTTTTTTTAACTTTCAGTTCCTTTGAGTTCCGTGTAGAATCTAGATGTTAGGCTTTTGTCAGGTGCATAGCTTGCAAATATTTTTCCTCATTCCCTGGGTTGTCTCTTTATCTTCTTGATGGTTTCTTTTGCTGCACAAAAAGTTTTGTGTGTGTGTGTGCAAAAGCTTTTTAGTTTGATAAGGTCTCATTTGTCTATCTTAGCTTTTGTTGCATTGGCTTTTGGAGACTTGGTCATGAATTTATTGCCTACTCCAAAGTCCAGAAGGGTGTTTCCTACATTTTCTTTCTTTCTTTTTTTTTTTTGAGTTGGAGTCTTACTCTGACGCCCACACTGGAGTGCGGTGGCTGCCCCCGGCCACCGCAGCCTCGACCTGCTGGGCTCTGGCGATCCTTCCGCCTCAGCCTTCCGAGTAGCCGGAATTACAGGCACGCGCTAC
>NW_007245822.1:3194-6343 GCF_000164805.1 Carlito syrichta | reverse complement strand
CCAAAGGTGCGGGATTACAGGCTGAGCCACCGAGCCTGGCTCTTCTAGGATTCTTATAGTGTGAAGTTTAACATTTAAGTCCTTGATCTATTTTGAGTTGATTTTTGTACATGGTGATAGGTAGGGGTCCAGTTTCATTCTTCTGCATGTGATTAACCAGTTTTCCCAGCATCATTTGCTAAATATGTTTTCCTTTTCCCAGTGATTGTTACTGAAGGCTCTGTTGAAGATGAGTTGGGTGAGGAACTGTGTTTTTACTTCTGGAATTTCAGTCCTGTTCCATTGGTCTATGTGCCTTTTCCTGTACCAATACCATGCTGTCTTGATTACTGTAGACGTATAACACTGGAGTCTATAAGACTTATAGACTGGAAGTGTAATACCTCCTGCCTTGTTCCTTTTGTTGAGGATTTCTTTGGCTCTTTGAGTTCTTTTTTGCTTCCATTTGAATTTCTATATTGTCGTTTCCAGATCTAAGAAGAATGATGTTGGTAATTTGATGGGTATTGCACTGAATCTGTAGATTGCCTTGGGTGGGATGGACATCTGTCTTGACAATATTAATTCTTCCAGTCCATGAGCATGGGATGTTTTTCCATTTGTTTGTGTCATCCTTGATTTCCTTGAACAGGGTTTTGTAGTTCTCATCGTAAAGGTCTTTTAATTTTCTGGTTAGGTGGATGCCAAGGTATTTAATATTTTTATGGCTATTGTGAATGGAGTTGTGTTTTTTTGTTTTGTTTTGTTTTTTGAGTCAGAGTTTCACTCTGTCACCCAGGCTGGAATGCAATGGCACGTTCACAGCTACTGCCGCCTCGACCTGCTTGGCTTAGGTGATCCTTTCACTTCAGCCTTCCAAGTAGCTGGAACTACAAGCACATGCCACCACACCTGGCTAATTTTTTGATTTATTGTAAAGACGAGGTCTTCCCAAGCAGCAGACTGGTCTTGAACCCATGAACTCAGGCAATCCTCTCACTTTTGCCTCCCAATGTGCTGGGATTATAGGCGTGAGCCACCACACCCGACCTTGTTGTTTTTTTTTTTTAATGTGAACTACATTTATTCTAAGTTTCTCGGGTCCCTCCTTTCAGGTTTACTGTAGAGATGAGGTCTTGCTAAATTGCCCAGGTTGGTCTCAAACCCGTGGGCTCAGGCAATCCTCTCACCTCTGCCTCCCAAAGTGTTGGGATTACAGGCATGAGCCACTGCATCCAGCAAGTTTTGTGTGTGTGTGTGTGTGTGTGTGTGTGTTTTGATTCTTTGCCTACTTGTTGTTGGTGCATAGAAATGCTACTACTCTCTTTTGCACACTGATTTTATAACCCGAGATTTTACCAAAGTCGTTTACCAGTGCGAGGAGGTTTTTGACAGGCTCTCTATGGTTTTCTAGGTATAAAATCACATTGTCTGCAAAGGATAATTTAACTTCCTCTTTTCCTATTTGGATACCCTGATTTTCTTCTCTTGCCTGATTGCTCTGGTTTAAGACTCCCAGTACTTTGTTGAGTGGGAAGGGTGAGAGGGCGCATCCTTGTCTTGCTCCTGTTTTCAAGGGGAATGCTTCCAGCTTCTGCACAGTAAGCAAAATATTGGCTGCAGGTTTGTTGGAGATGACTCTCATTGTTTTGAAGAATGTTCCTTCTATCCCTGGATATTTGAAGGTTTTTATCAAGAAGGAATGCCAGATTTTGTCCAATGCTTTTCTACATCTAATGACATAAGCATGCTGAATTACGCTTATGGTCTTGAGAATGTTGAACTGCATCCCAGGAATGAAGCCCATGTGGTCATGGTAGATGATCCTTGTTGCATCTGACTTGTTAGACTCTCTTTTTTTTTTTTTGAGTTGGAGTCTCACTCTGTCACCCAGACTGGAGTGCAGTGGCCGCTCCCGGCCACCGCAGCCTCGACCTGCTGGGCTCCGGCGATCCTTCTGCCTCAGCCTTCCGAGTAGCTGGAACTATAGGCGCGCGCTACCACGCCTGGCTAATTTTTTGATTTATTGTAGAGATGAGGTATCTCCTGCCCAGGCGGGTCTCAAACTTGCGGGCTCAGGCAATCCACTCACCTCAGCCTCCCAAAGGCACGGGATTAAAGGCTGAGCCACCGAGCCCGGCTATCTTTTTTTTTTTTTGAGTTAGAGTCTCACTCTGTCGCCCAGACTGGAGTGCAGTGGCTGCTCCCGGCCACCGCAGCCTCAACCTGCTGGGCTCCGGCGATCCTTCCGCCTCAGCCTTCCAAGTAGCCAGAATTACAGGCATGTGTTACCACGCCCGGCTGATTTTTTTTATTTATTGTAGAGATGAGGACTTGCTGCCCAGGCGGGTCTTGAACCCTCGGGCTCAGGCAATCTACTCACCTCAGCCTCCCAAAGGTGCAGGATTACAGGCTGAGCCACCGAGCTGGGCTATCTTTTTTTTTTTTTGAGTCAGAGTCTCAAAAACCCAGGCTGGAGTGCAGTGGCATGTTCACAGTCACCGCAACCTTGACCCACTGGGCTTAGATGATCCTTCTGCCTCAGTCATCAAGTAGCTGAAACAATAGGCGTGCACCACCACGCCTGGCAAATTATTTGCTAGACTTTCATTGAGAATATTTACATGTATGTTCATCAGGATATTGACCTGTAATTCTCTTTCCTTGTTTGATCTTTGCCAGATTTGGGTATTGGTATGATGTTGGCTTCGTAAAATAAGCTGGGAAGAATTTCATCTTTCTCGATTGCCTGGAATACTTTCAATAAGATTGGTATCAGCTCTTCCTTGCATGTCTTGTAGAATTCAACTGAGAACCATCTGTTGCAGGCCTTTTTTTGGTGGGGAAGTTTCTTATAAATGAGTCTATTTCCTGTATTGATCTGATAAGAACCATAATCTGGCCAGGTGTGGCAGCTCACGCCTATAATCCCAACATTTTGGGAGGCCTAGGTGAGAGGATTGCCGAGCCCAGGGATTCCAGACCAGCCTGGGCAATTTGGTGAGACCTCATCTCTACAATAAATTTTTAAAAAATTGGTCAGGTGTGGAAGGCATGTGCCTGCAGTTCTAGCTCTTAGAAGGTTGAAGTGGAAGGTCGAGGCTATGGTGGCCGGGAGCGTGCCACTGCACTCCAGCCTGGGCAACACAGAGAGACTCCCACTCAAAAAA
>NW_007245822.1:0-2501 GCF_000164805.1 Carlito syrichta | reverse complement strand
TCAGGCAATCCACTCACCTCAGCCTCCCAAGGCGTGGGATTACAGGCTGAGCCACCGAGCCCAGCTGATTGCTCCTTTCTATTCTTAGTCCTTGATTAATTCTTGACAGAATGTGGTCCCATTAGAGCCTTTCCAACAGGACTATTCAAAATTGCCTTATATAGCCAGGTACAGTGGCTCATGCCTGTAATCCCAGGACTTTGGGAGACAGAGGCAAAAGGATTGCCTGAGTCTGTTCAAGACCAGCCTGGGCAGCTTGGCGAAACCTTGTCTCTACAGTAAATGAAACAAATTAGCCAGGTATGGTGGCACGTGCCTATAGTTCCACCTACTTGGAAGGCTGAGGTGGAAGGATTGCCTGAGCCCAGCAGATCGAGACTACGGTGGCTGAGAGCATGCCACTACCCTCCAGCCTAGTTGACAGAGTGAGACTCCAACTCAAAACAAAACAAAAAGGTTTATTTTGACCAAATATGAGTGATCTTAGGCCTGTGGTGTTGTCCTCAGGTGGACCTGATAACATGTGCCCTCTATGGTTGAATGGTAGCTTGGTTATATACAATTTAGAAGGACAGAAGTTAGAAGAAGCCATGAATCAATATCAATACATGTGAAATTTCCACTGGTGAGGACCAGTTGTTTTGGTGAAACATTTCCAAAGGGTGGGGGCTGGAGGATTCCCCAAGGCTATAGGTGGATTCAAAGATTTTCTTACTGACAATTAGTCAAAATAGGGTTATCTAAGGAATTGTGAAAGCAATAAAGGAAATGAGCAACTTGAGGAACAATAAGAGAACAGGCTTCTTGAGACAGATGAAGTTTTATGGGTGGTGACAGACTTCAAATACAGCAGATAATTGTCTTAGAAGGTGCCAGAGTCCTTAAAAGACAGCTTTACAGTGTCATAAAGTTTTCCTTTTTTTTTTTTTTTGATTTGGAGTCTCTGTCGCCCAGGCTGGAGTGCAGTGGCACGCGCATGGCCACCGCAGCCTCAACCTGCTGGGCTCAGGTGATCCTTCCCAGTTGCTGGAACTACAGGACGACTAGGCCAGGCTTCGGGTTTTCTTTAACAATGGCACTTCCTGGTTCCCCACCATGCGCTCCCCCTGCTCTTGTTTCCCAATGGTACTTCTTTGAAACAACTACCACACATTGTAATGAAAGTTTTGAGGGAAAGGAGGACTCACACCTGTAATCCCAGCACTTTGGGAGGCCCAGGCAGAAGGATGACTTTAGACCAGTAGTATATCAGAGAGTAGTATATCAGAGCTCATCTTCTCTACAAAAAAAAAAAAAAGCCAGCTAAGGTTGGGAAGGGGTCCAAAGTCAGGCATATACCTTTTGTCCCACCTACTCTGGAGGCTGAGGTGGGAGGACTGCTTGACCTCAGGAGTTGGAGGCTGCAGTAAGCTATGATCCCACCTCTACACTCCAGCTTGGACCACACGACAAGTCCTTCTCTTGAAGAAAAAAAAAGACAGTGTCTGTTGGGTCACATTCCCAGCAGGGGCTGTGGGTGTGAATGTGCCTGGTGTGTGATCTGATGCCGCATGAAAGATGCAAAGAATTGCACAGAAGTTAGATTAGAAAATATAGTTTATTTATTTATTTGTTTTTTTTGAGTTGGAGTCTCACTCTGTTGCCCAGGCTGCAGTACAGTGGCACGCTCATGGCCACCGCAGCCTCAACCTACTGGGCTTAGGTGATCCTTCTACCTCAGCCTTCCAAGTAGCTGGAACTATAGGCATGCGCTACCATGCCCGGCTAATGTTTTTGATTTATTGTAGAGATGAGGTCTCACCAAGTTGCCTTGGCTAGTCTCAAACCCACGGCCTCAGGCAATCCTCGGTCTCCCAAAATGCTGGGATTACAGGCTGAGCCACTGAGTCTGGTCTTTCTTTTCTTTTCTTTTTTTTTTTTTTGAGTTGGAGTCTTACTCTTGTCACCCAGGCTAGAGTGTAGTGGCACGCTCACAGCCACCACAGCCTCAACCTACTGGGCTTAGGCGATTCTTCTGCCTCAGCCTTCCAAGTAGCTGGAACTACAGATGCATGCCACCACGCCCGGCTAGCCACACCCTATCTTAACAAGGCAATGGCAAAATGGCTGCTTGTGGTTGCGTTCTTTTAACCATTCTCTTTAATGGGGGAAGGTCATTAAGGTGATTGGGTGGTAGTCTGGTCCACAATTATCACGAAGGAGCAGGTAAGTGCAGGTACTGATGTTAGGTGATGGGCAGCATGCAGATGGGTGGGTTAATTATGTGATTGCTGCCATAGTGTTGGGCTAGATGGGAGGCAAGGGGAGGAGTTTTCCGGCAAGAGACTTGTCAGACGTTTGCAGTCCACAAACTCCTTAACCAAAAGTTGGTCTATAGCGGGGCTGGGTGGCTCAGCCTGTCATCCCGCGCCTTGGGAGGCCGAGGTGAGGGGATTGCCTGTGCCCGCGGGTTCGAGACCCGCCTGGGCAGCTTGGCGAGACCTCGTCTCTACAATAAATCA